>NC_139217.1:204657101-204669601 GCF_055691185.1 Crinia signifera | reverse complement strand
AAAAAACATTTATTAAAAATATATATGCATTAAAGCAAATTTTTTTTCACAATAATTCCTTGTCAGAGGATTTTCTTAGATAGTAGATGAACACATATGCCCGACGCGTTTAGTCTCCCTACGAGACTTCAAGGGGTGTTACATAAATCTTTGTCAGTCTTTATGGGTCCAAAAATGATATTCTATTGCATATTATTGTTTAACATATCAATGCTCCACTGATTGTGGTATACAATCTTTAAGTTCTTTATCAATGGGTACTCCTCCCCTCCTTCATTAGTAATATTGCGTAATGAATATCAATCTGATTTAAACTCTGGTATTTAATGTGGCCGATAGTATTCCACATACATGGGGAGCTCCAAAGGAGGTATGGAATCTTATGCTTTGTACACACGGGGGCGAAAGGGGCTGAAATCGCTGGGAATATGGTCGCTGAGCGACCATATTGCCAGTGATTGGAGTGTGCACCAGCGATAAATCCCCGGGTACACGCTCCCGTTTTCAGCCCCTGAACGGTCGCTGGTCGGAGTAGCATGCTCCTCCGACCAGCGACATCCCCTGCCTCTTCACCCAGCAGTGTTTAAATTTTCATCTGCGACCATCTCTGGTCGCAGATGAAAACGGGACACGGGGCAATATGATTGCTGAACAATATATTGCCAGCGATCATATTGCCCCGTGTGTACGCACCTTAAATGTAATCCTCCAACAGATGTACAGTTGCTTGGTCCTCAGAGGTTAAATTCAATTCAAATTAAATTCCCAATATCAAGCAAAGTAATTTCTGGTTATCTAGTAGTAGTGTGCTCCTCTGTGTGGACACAGCCCCACAAGGGGCTTCTTTGCGCTCGCCCCCCCCCCCTGATGGAGCACCGGCAGTCTGGATTCTCACTGTCGAGATCCCCACTGTCCGAGCCCCGTACCATACCCGTAAAAGGTGCCCACACCCAGCAAAATTCAATTTATCACCCAATTTCCTTTGAAATCCAGCACACTTCTGTATAAACAATTGCATGCACACAGAATTATTGTTTTAAACCTATGAGAGAATTTGATGGGTTGTTTAACAGCTGCAAATCATTAACACATCATTGGCACCTCGTTCATCATGACTACACACGATCTGTGCAAGATAGGTCATTCTGTTTCTGCATGCTGAAGGGATCAGCAAGCAAGATGAGCGACCAGTGGGCACACGCATTGAATAGTTACCATGCCCACAGACAATAGGTCATTCCAATTGATCAAAAATCCATGTGGGATGCTTAAGAATATCCAATCTTTCTGGTTGGAGTGAAAATCTGATCATAGATGGCAGCAAATGACAATAAGCCAAATGTATTTACAGACAAATTGGTTAAATCCATTTGATTTAACTAATTTATCCGAATGACCAATTTCAACCCATTTTGATGCATATCAACAATATGCCCCCAAAAATGTTGAAAATGGGTAAAAATAATTATTGGATAGATTTTGGTTATCTGTTTATAAAGAATAACAATTCTAACAAAGCAAAAAAAAACATTGTAGTATCTTTTTGCTTTGGGTAAACTGACCATTGCATGGTACTAAATCCTGTTTGTATACATTACCAACTTTTGTCCTGTAATAAATGTAATTCTCAGTCTTCTAGGGACTGTACAATATCACATTCTGTATTAAGGATGAGAAAATAACTAAACTATACCATACCGTACCCTTGTAAATAGAATCTGTTTCTTTTGGTCGCTTTTTTTTTTTTTTTTTTGTCGCTCTTCCTCTGTCTGTTTCTCTTTCTCTCCATTGATTAGAATATAAAATTCACGAAGGAGACATCATGATTATTCATGAGCTGCTGCGATTAATATGCATAATTATGCAAATTAGGTAGCAATTAAACCACAAATTCTCTAGAGTGAAGACAGGAAAGTGAGGGGGAGGGTTGCTAGCACAAAAGGCCCAATAGACGAAAGGTATCTTTTTGCTAGTTACATAGACAGCAGAGTGGTTGTGTTTATAAAGGATATCCTTTAGTGTGTTTTTTCATATACATTTTAATGTTATCTGAATTTAATTTGTTGCAATTACAAACCAGCCAACAAGCTGCCTTTTACCTGGTGCAAAGTGCTCTGCTTCCTATCTTTTATTTTGTTTTGCATTTAGCTGTGCAAAATCTATTAATCCCACTCCAGACTCATTCTGGAGGGTCTGCATTCAAATGTGCATTGTGTAGCACAAAGTAACCTCCTGTGATAGATGCAGTAGGCAGCATTCAGTTGCAAGATTGATTTCCAGGAATGGTGGTGGATGGGTTTTCCCAGAAGGCTGTGTTTAGGCACATGGTATATCCAGCACTACCCCACTGGAGACAGTAATTCCCAGTACTAGGTGTGTGCGCATTCTCTCATCAATGTTGGCTGCTATGACAGTGGCTTGAAAAATCTAGGAAGAAAGAAGATTGCTGTGTCAGGAGAGATTGCCTTACGCCGATGTCATATTATCTTATATTACACAGAATCTGATGTGGTCTGTAAAAACCCTTTCTATTTAACAGGGATCCATTTATACTGTAGTTAAATCTTTTAATTTAGTCTTATTTTCACCTGATCTATAATATGTTAATTGCAATGGTACTTGTTTCCTAGCACGGCGCCAGCGATAAAAATTGTGTCCATCGGAACCCCCCGAAATCGCATCGCATGCAACCAAATCGCATGCGATTTTTACATTGGAATCAATGTAAAAGGGTCCCTGAGACCCGATTTTACATTGGCCCCAATGTTAAATGGCCCCCAGACCCCAATTTTTGTTTCCCAACCCTGGTGGGTGAAAGGCCCCCCCCATTGTTAACGCCACATTGTTAACGCCACGATTAAAGTCAAACCGAAGCGTGGCGAGCGCAGCGGAACGCGTCCTCCGACCTTTTCATACCCCCACTCTCCACGTCTGCGTGGAGTTGATTTTATATAGTGTGGCGAGCGCAGCGAGCCACCGTGCCTGAAGTGTGGCGAGCCCCGCAAGGGGACGCGCATTACTTCACAGGTATTACGCGCCCCCTCGTGGGGCTCGCTGCGCTCGCCACGCTTGGGGCTCGGTGGCTCGCTGCGCTCGCCACACTATATGGAGTCAACACCACGCCAACGTGGATAGTGAGGGTATGAAAAGGTCAGAGAACGCGTACCGCCGCCCCTCGTTCACTTTTTTTCTGTCAACCATTGATATGTCGACATTTGGCTTGTCGACCTAGAAAATGTTGAGTTTTTTTCATGTGTCGACTTATAGCCTGTCGACCTAGACAATCCTGCCCTATCAACCAGAACCATCCTGTGTTGATATACTCATGAACAGGGCCCTCCATCCTCTTACATAAAACAAATTGTAGACCTATACGGGGAATTACTTTTTTGAAAGATTCTATTGTTGGCTGGAAATGTAGCTGTCCCTGCATTCAGCATGTTGTATGCTCATGCCAAATGCACTGAGGATACAACATGCCCAGTACTAGTGACAAGACTCTGCCAGTGGTCGCCAACCTTATTTGGGGTTTGAGCTACTCAAGATAAATTAAAATATTTAAAAAAAATTTAATACTAATTTCTCATGTGGTCCCCGTACCTGTCTGGCCAACTTCCAGCGGTTCCCCTCCCCATCTCGCAGTGACTCCCAACTACCTTCCCACTTATCTCTGTGGGAGTGTCAGCTGGTCTGCTGTCTCCCACCATTGGTGTGCATCTTCATGGGTCCCACGAGCAGTCTGTGTCTTCTGGGTTCTCTCTTCTTGCCATGTGGGGGCTCCCGGATTCAGATCCTGATTTCATGCACTTAATCCCAGCTAACAGCAGTACTGTAGCTAAGAGAGCTACCCAAACTATGACCGTGAGCGACTGGTAGCTCGCGAGCTACAGGTTGGAGACCACTGCTCTATGCTGTTTGCGCCTCAGGCAACTGCAAGAAAACATTGCAGTAAGTGCAGCCTTGCGACAATGCCTCATAAAATGATAGATTCTGTGCACATTAGGCAGGAGCTACGTTCCTAGAAACAATTGAATCTCCCCCTTTTTAATGGTTTATTGCTTGCCATATACAAAATGTACGCTTAGCTGAAATGTTAAACAGGTGTCATCACACATCGCAAATTGTGTGATCGCAGTGTTACAAACACATACTGTATGCATTAGGATTTGTCAAAAAATGGTCAGGTTGTCCCTTTGTGATACCCCATCCTTTACAGAATGTCTGGTTTCTTTAACCTTTTGCTGTATGATGCACATTATGCTTCAGTGCACGTGTTTATTTCCAGCTGATTTACTTCCAGCATATACTATTTATGTGATTGTTGTCTACATTGCAGGACAGTGTATCCATTTGAGGTGTTTTACAAACTAAAATATATTGTTGTTGTTATTATTATTAGTGTTCGAGTAAGGTCAGAACACATTTCTGCTATTGTCCTTAATACTTATGATAAAGTGCCTGCAATTTAAGTGGCCGAGATACAAAAATTAAATAGCCAGTCACATGATCGGAATGTGCACAGCAGCACAAAGTATTTTAGTAAATGAACATGCTGATCCAGTTGAAGTAGTAACTTGTCACAATGCTCTGATTTATATTATTGGAGACGGATCTTCATGTGATAGTAAGTAAGCTGTCCTAGTGGGCTCTGTCTCTCTTCACTGATCCATTACTGCAGGGGTGGGGAACCTTTTTTGTGCCAAGGGCGGTTTGTATGGGCAAAAAATCCTTTGGGGCCATATGTAAAAATTATCTTACAAATTGTCCTGCTGCAGCTGTCCCACGCTCCGGCAGCTGCTGCTAAATAGGACTGTCCGTCTCCGACTGCTGTTGATTAACCCCTTCCCGACAATTGACGTACATTTACGTCATGGTCGGGAAGTACTTCCCGACACATGGCGTAAATGTACGTCATGGCATTTAACTGTCACCGCGTCTATAGACGCGGTGACAGTTTCAACATGTCTGCTGTCCCTGACAGCAGACATGTCCGTGCATGCCCAGGGGGGGCTGCGATGCCGCCCCCCCGTCGGCGATCGCTGTGATTGGCTGTTCAGTGTGAACAGCCAATTACAGCGTTTTCCTGTGTCACCGGCGAATAACGTTCGCCGGTGACACGGGATCAGAGGTGATTGGTGCTGTAAAGTACAGCACCAATCACCGCGGGGTGTAAGGGTGACACTGGTGTCACCCCACCGCACCCCGCCCGCCCCCAAAGGCCGTGATTGGTTCGTCGGACCGACGGACCAATCACAGCCAAGGAGGGGGATTTAAACTAACGGTGACTGCACTGCAGACGCCATTCCGGTCTGGAATAGCGTGCAGTGCGGTCACCGTACCTCCCTGCCGCCATACTGACCAGAACCTTGCTCCATAGCTTGCTCCATACTTACCTGATCGCTGCTTCATCACTGCTTCCTGGATCCTGTTACTACTTGTGCCTTCCTGTGAAATTGTGCTGCTGCAGTGTACTAGCTAGATAGAGAGAGAGATAGAGAGAGAGATAGAGAGAGAGATAGAGAGAGAGATAGAGAGAGAGATAGAGAGAGAGATAGAGAGAGAGATAGAGAGAGAGATAGAGAGAGAGATAGAGAGAGAGATAGAGAGAGAGATAGAGAGAGAGATAGAGAGAGAGATAGAGAGAGAGATAGAGAGAGAGATAGAGAGAGAGATAGAGAGAGAGATAGAGAGAGAGAGATAGAGAGAGAGAGATAGAGAGAGAGAGATAGAGAGAGAGAGATAGAGAGAGAGAGATAGAGAGAGAGAGATAGAGAGAGAGAGATAGAGAGAGAGAGATAGAGAGAGAGAGATAGAGAGAGAGAGAGAGAGAGAGAGATAGTGTCAGAGAGTGCTATATTTTGTGCTGCTGCAGTGTGATATAGTTATAGATAGAGAGAGATAGAGAGAGAGAGATAGATAGAGAGGCCTAGTGACAGAGTGCTATATTTTGTGCTGCTGCAGTGTGATAGTTATAGAGAGATAGAGAGAGATAGAGAGAGATAGAGAGAGAGAGATAGTGACAGATTGTGCTATATATTTTTGATATAACTGACTGCTGCCCCCTCCTTTTGTGCTGATCAGTATAAATTAACTGATCAGCAACTTTTTGGGGGCGCAGGTTTTTTTTTATATATAGATATACCTGTCAGTGCTGCTGCTGCAGTGTCATAGAGTGATAGATAGTGAGAGATAGAGAGATAGTGACAGAGAGTGATAGAGAGTGCTAAATTTTTTGTCTGCTGCCCCCGCCTTTTGTGCTGATCACTATATCTGAGGTGATCAGCAACTTTTTTGGGGGTACAGAGGTTTTTTTTTTTTTATATATACCTGTCAGTTGCACCAAAGGTTGTGCACCTGCTGCACCTCACTGGTAATCAGTGTCGCATCACTGATCACCTTTTTTTTTTGTGTGTGTGCTGTGGGGTCTTTTTTTAGTTTTTTTTTTACACACACTGTGATTTTGTGGGTGTCCTGTGGCCGCTGTGCGCTGATCAGTGACGTACATCACTGATCATCTTTTTCGGCACAGGGTTGATCTATATTTTTTTTTTTTTGATCAAATTCCTGTTGCCTTTGAGCGCTGTTCAGTGACAGACGTTACTGACCAACATCTGTGCTCAATTTTTGGCGCAGGACCTTTTTTTTTTTTTTAACCCCTTAAATTTTTTATTTTTAACCCCTTCATTTTTTTTTTTTTTATTGGTATAAAGTATTTTTTTTTTTCTGCACCACATACACACTACACACTACATACCCCCCGGATTGAAATAAAGTTTGTACCCCCCCCTACACTATACACGTGTTGAAACATTTCACTACCAGTAACACAAAAATAAAAATGGCATCCCAAATGTCCTCCCAAATGTCCTCCCAAATGTCCTCCCAGTCATCCAGGAGAATGTATTCAGCGGAGGAGGCATATGCCCTGCTTGCTTCTGACTCTGACACAGCCAGTGATGCAAGCGGGGAATTTGAAGGATTCGCCTTAAGCTCCTCTTCCTCCTCTGGTGATGAGGGACCCCCTCAAAGACGCCCCCGTAGAGCAGCTGAGACCCCCCCCCCCCCAATAATTGATCTCGTATGGACCCCACCACCAGACAATTTTGAGCCCCAGGTTCCTGAGTTTTTGGCCATGCCAGGAATCCAATTTGATTCCACAGGTCTCAGAGAAATTGACTTTTTCAAATTATTTTTCTCTGATGATTTTATAAATTTAATGGTGGACCAAACTAATTTATATGCCCAGCAGTTTATTGCTCAAAACCCCACGTCATCATTTGCTAGGTGGACCCCTGTAGATGCAGTAGAGATGATGACGTTTTGGGGTCTGGTGTTTCATATGGGCATAGTAAAAAAGCCAGAAATTAGGCAATATTGGAGTACAGATGTTCTGTACAGTACTCCATTTTACCGTATGGCCATGCCCCGGGCTCGATTTGAGACGATCCTTAAATTTATACATTACACCGATAATGCACAGTGCCCACCCAGAGATGATCCCACCTTTGACCGGCTATTCAAAGTCAGGCCGGTCATTGATCATTTCAGTGCCAAATTTGAAGAGGTGTACATCCCTGAAAAATTTATTTGTATCGACGAGTCCCTTATACATTTTAAAGGAAGGGTTAAATTCCGCCAGTACCTTCCCAGTAAGAGGGCAAGGTATGGCATAAAAATGTACAAACTGTGTGAAAGCACCTCAGGGTACACCCACAGGTTTAGGGTTTATGAAGGGAAGGATTCAAGAATTGAACCGCCAGAATGCCCCCCCTCCCTCGTAGGTGTTAGTGGGAAAATTGTCTGGGATTTAGTGCACCCCTTCCTGGATAAAGGTTATCACCTCTATGTGGATAACTTTTACACCAGCATCCCCCTGTTTAAGGCCCTTGGTTCAAGAGGTACAGCAGCTTGCGGTACTGTGCGCAAGAACCAAAGAGGCCTCCCAAAAACGCACATTGCCCAAGTAATGAGAAGGGGTGAAAGCAGGGGAATATGCACCGAAAATATGTTGTTGGTCAAATATAAGGACAAGAGGGATGTCCTTATACTGACAACAATTCACGGAGACAGTACCACCTCCGTCCCTGTACGAGGTACCAGTACCCACACCTCAAAACCTAATTGTATCCTGGATTACAATAGGTACATGGGCGGAGTGGATCTTTCAGATCAGGTACTGAAGCCGTACAGTGCCCTGCGGAAAACAAAAATCTGGTACAAGAAGGTGGCCGTGTATATCATCCAGATGGCACTGTATAACGCTTACGTGCTATTCCGTTCTACCGGCCAGAGGGGGACATTTATGCACTTTCAAGAGGAAGTCATAAAGGGCCTAATATTTGGGAACCAGCAGGCAGAGGGCCCCAGTACTTCTAGTACTGGCCCCCGTATTGTACCAGGGCAGCATTTTCCTGATGAAATCCCCTCCACTGGAAAAAAGGGCAGGACACAAAAAAGGTGCAAAGTTTGCTATAAAAAGGGAATAAGAAAGCAAACTATTTTCCAGTGTGACACTTGCCCCGACAAACCCGGCCTATGTATAAAGGAGTGTTTTAAAATATACCACACATCTATGGAATATTAGGTTCATAATTTCACCGTGCTTCGGGGGTCTTGCTAATGCCACATAGCACCCACCATTCATTCCACCAGAATCTGAGCCGCAAAATCCAAAAATCACTCCTTCCCTTCTGAGTCCTGCCATGCACCCAACTGGTATTTTTTGGTCACATGTGAGGCATTGCCGTACTCGGGAGAAATTGGGGCACATATTTTGGGGTGCTTTGTCTCCTTCATTCCTTGTGAAAATGAAAAATTTCGAGCCAGAACTGCATTTTTGTGTAAAAAAATGTAATTTTTCATGTTCACTGCCCACTTGTATCAAAATTGGTGAAACCCCTGGGGGTTTGAAATGTACACTATACCCCTAGATGAATTCCCTGAGGGGTGTAGTTTGCAAAATGGGGTCACTTGTGGGGGGGTTCCACTGTATTGGTGCTTTGGGGGTCTTGCTAATGCGACATAGCACCCACCATCATTCCACCAGAATTTGTGCTGCAAAATCCAAATATCACTCCTTCCCTTCTGAGTCCTGCCACTTTTTGGTCACACATGAGGCATTGCCGTACTCGGGAGAAATTGGGGCACAGATTTTGGGGTGCTTTGTCTCCTTCATTCCTTCTGAAAATGAAAAATTTTGAGCCAGAACTGCATTTTTGTGTAAAAAAATGTAATTTTTCATGTTCACTGCCCACTTGTATCAAAATTGGTGAAACCCCTGGGGGTTTGAAATGTACACTATACCCCTAGATGAATTCCCTGAGGGGTGTAGTTTGCAAAATGGGGTCACTTGTGGGGGGGTTCCACTGTCTTGGTGCTTGGGGGGTCTTGCTAATGCGACATAGCACCCACCAAAATTCCACCAGAATCTGAGCTGCAAAATCCAAAAATCACTCCTTCCCTTCTGAGTCCTGCCATGCACCCAACTGGTATTTTTTGGTCACGTGAGGCATTGCCGTACTCGGGAGAAATTGGGGCACAGATTTTGGGGTGCTTTTTCTCCTTCATACCTTCTGAAAATGAAAAATTTTGAGCCAGAACTGTATTTTTGTGTAAAAAAATGTAATTTTTCATGTTCACTGCCCACTTGTATCAAAATTGGTGAAACCCCTGGGGGTTTGAAATGTACACTATACCCCTAGATGAATTCCCTGAGGGGTGTAGTTTGCAAAATGGGGTCACTTGTGGGGGGGTTCCACTGTCTTGGTGCAACATAGCACCCACCATTCATTCCACCAGAATCTGTGCTGCAAAATCCAAAAATCACTCCTTCCCTTCTGAGTCCTGCCATGCACCCAACTGGTATTTTTTGGTCACATGTGAGGCATTGCCGTACTCGGGAGAAATTGGGGCACAGATTTTGGGGTGCTTTTTCTCCTTCATACCTTCTGAAAATGAAAAATTTTGAGCCAGAACTGCATTTTTGTGTAAAAAAATGTAATTTTTCATTTTCACTGCCCACTTGTATCAAAATTGGTGAAACCCCTGGGGGTTTGAAATGTACACTATACCCCTAGATGAATTCCCTGAGGGGTGTAGTTTTCAAAATGGGGTGACTTGTGGGGGGGTTCCACTGTATTGGTGCTTGGGGGGTCTTGCTAATGCGACATAGCACCCACCAAAATTCCACCAGAATCTGAGCTGCAAAATCCAAAAATCACTCCTTCCGTTCTGAGTCCTGCCATGCACCCAACTGGTATTTTTTGGTCACATGTGAGGCATTGCCGTACTCGGGAGAAATTGGGGCACAGATTTTGGGGTGCTTTTTCTCCTTCATACCTTCTGAAAATGAAAAATTTCGAGCCAGAACTGCATTTTTGTGTAAAAAATGTAATTTTTCAATTTCACTGCCCACTTGTATCAAAATTGGTGAAACCCCTGGGGGTTTGAAATGTACACTATACCCCTAGATGAATTCCCTGAGGGGTGTAGTTTTCAAAATGGGGTGACTTGTGGGGGGGTTCCACTGTATTGGTGCTTGGGGGGTCTTGCTAATGCGACATAGCACCCACCAAAATTCCACCAGAATCTGAGCCGCAAAATCCAAAAATCACTCCTTCCGTTCTGAGTCCTGCCATGCACCCAACTGGTATTTTTTGGTCACATGTGAGGCATTTCCGTACTCGGGAGAAATTGGGGCACATATTTTGGGGTGCTTTTTCTCCTTCATACCTTCTGAAAATGAAAAATTTTGAGCCAGAACTGCATTTTTGTGTAAAAAAATGTAATTTTTCATTTTCACTGCCCACTTGTATCAAAATTGGTGAAACCCCTGGGGGTTTGAAATGTACACTATACCCCTAGATGAATTCCCTGAGGGGTGTACTTTGCAAAATGGGGTGACTTGTGGGGGGGTTCCACTGTATTGGTGCAACATAGCACCCACCATTCATTCCACCAGAATCTGTGCTGCAAAATCCAAAAATCACTCCTTCCCTTCTGAGTCCTGCCATGCACCCAACTGGTATTTTTTGGTCACATGTGAGGCATTGCCGTACTCGGGAGAAATTGGGGCACATATTTTGGGGTGCTTTTTCTCCTTCATACCTTCTGAAAATGAAAAATTTTGAGCCAGAACTGCATTTTTGTGTAAAAAAATGTAATTTTTCATTTTCACTGCCCACTTGTATCAAAATTGGTGAAACCCCTGGGGGTTTGAAATGTACACTATACCCCTAGATGAATTCCCTGAGGGGTGTAGTTTTCAAAATGGGGTGACTTGTGGGGGGGTTCCACTGTATTGGTGCTTGGGGGGTCTTGCTAATGCGACATAGCACCCACCAAAATTCCACCAGAATCTGAGCTGCAAAATCCAAAAATCACTCCTTCCCTTCTGAGTCCTGCCATGCACCCAACTGGTATTTTTTGGTCACATGTGAGGCATTGCCGTACTCGGGAGAAATTGGGGCACAGATTTTGGGGTGCTTTGTCTCCTTCATACCTTCTGAAAATGACAAATTTGGAGCCAGAACTGCATTTTTGTGTAAAAAAAATAATTTTTCATTTTCACTGCCCAGTTGTACCACAATTGGTGAAACCCCTGGGGGTTTGAAATGTACACTATACCCCTAGATGAATTCCCTGAGGGGTGTAGTTTGCAAAATGGGGTCACTTGTGGGGGGGTTCCTAACTTTTAGCATCTTATGGTGCCTTGAAACCTACATGGTGCCTAAAAAATAATCTCATAAAAAGGAGGCTCCAAAATCAAGTAGGTGCTCCTTCTATTATGAAGCCTGTGGTTTGGTCACCGTGCACACTAGGGCCACATATAGGATATTTATGAAAACAAAAGAATTGGGGGAATCAATTTTTAGTCACATTTCTCTAGTAAAATGTACTGTGTTCCTTATAAAAATGTATTAAAATTGCAAATCTGCAAAAAAAAAGAAATTTTGAAATTTCACCTACACTTTGTTTTAATTCCTGTGAAACACCTAAAGGGTTAACAAACTTCCAAAATGCTGTTTTGAATACTGTGAGGGGTGCAGTTTTTGAAATGGCATCATTTATGGGGGTGTCTCACATACAAGTCCCTCAAAGTTACATCAGAACTGAACTGGTCCCTAAAAAAATCAGTGTTTGAAATTTTCTTGAAAATTTGAGAATTTGCTATTCATATTGTAAGCCTCCTAGTGTCCCAAAAAATTAAAAGGAAGTTGAAATAATGATGTGAACATAAAGTAGACATATGGTCTATGTTAGTTATTCACTATTTTGAGTGGTAAGATTATTTGTCTCACAAGCAGAAAATTTAACATTTTGCAAATCGCTAAATTTTCCATTTTTTCACGACATTTTGGTATTTTTCACAAAAAAACACAGACTGTATCGACCCAAATTTACCACTAATTTGAAGTACAATGTGTCACGAAAAAACAATCTCAAAATCACTGGGATAAGTAAAAGCAAAAAAAAGTTATCCCCACTTAAGTGAGACATGT
>NC_139217.1:204617101-204652101 GCF_055691185.1 Crinia signifera | reverse complement strand
GCACATGCGCAAACACAAAACATGGGCGGAACGAACGCACCCGGACATATCCGCACCAACCAGAATAAGGGCTTATGTCTTATAGCAGAACTAGACATATATGAGCTAAGGCATAATTCACATAAATGAACTCCAGACAATGCGTTCATTCAGACGGTTAGGCGCTACGGTATTTAATCTAAAGATCCACATCGACTCTTATTTGAGAAGGCGTTTAACCCTATCTCCGCCACAATTTGATGGCGGGATGTGGTCTATCATAATGTACCGTAGGGATTCCAAGGGATGTCCCTGTTCTCTGAAATGGATTGCCACTGGTTGATCCGCTTTTTTGCCACCTAAAGCAGCCTTAATGGATGATCTATGCATAGCCATGCATTCTTTGAATTTTCTCAATGTCAAGCCAATATAATAGAGTCCACATGGACATATAATAGCATAGATCACGAACTGAGTGTCACATGTGAGCACATGGCTAATGCCATACACTTTTGATGTATGAGGATGTTTGAACTCTTTGGCCGCAATGAGAAAATTGCACGTGGCACAATGAGGGCACCTTTAGCAACCTGGTTTTTTATGCATAACGTTATGGTGGTCACTAGCACCAAAACCCATAATATCAGAGTGTACAAGACTATCACGTAAATTACGTCCTCTTGTTCATTCTTAAATGCAGGTAGAGTGCTATCAGATGCCACAATTGGCCACAGGGCTTTGCTGGCGATTGGAACAACCATACTAGATGAGTCAAATTTTGAAATAAAGGGGAACACATTTCCTGTATTTTTCTTAACCTGGGGTTTTAAGAGATCTTCCCTCTTAAGTTTACGAGCCCTTTCTTTGGACAGCAATAATTTATCCAAGGGGTACCCCCTAGTGCGAAATTTCTCAATGATCAGGTTTAATTCAAAGTCCATTCTAGTGGGGTCACTGCAAATCCGTCTTGCACGTACCATCTGCGAGTACGGAAGACCGTTTTTAAGTGCAGGTGGGTGACGACTGCTGGCAAGCAGTAGCGTATTCCTGTCGGTGGGTTTTCTAAACACCGAAGTGTTGATCACGCCATCAGATAGCGCGACCAGCACGTCCAGGAATTCAATGGATGTCTTACTAGATTTATAAGTAAACTTAATGGGCGTATCTGCTGCATTCATTTCCTCCATCATCATATTAAACTGTACCTCACCACCGTCCCAGAACATAAATAGGACATCTATGTATCTGCAGAACGTCCGGATAGGCTGGCCAAAACGATGTTTAAAAAATAATTCATTTTCAAAATTGAACATAAATACATCAGCGTAGGCCGGGGCGACCGCCGCCCCCATAGCACAACCGGACGTCTGCAGATACATATTGCCGTCTAACAGAAAATAGTTCTTAGTGAGCACTAACTGCAGTAACTCTAAATACAAAGAAATGTTAAAGTCAAAATTCTCCAGACCATTCAAAAACTCACACATAGCTGACAGCCCCTGAGAGTGCGGAATGGATGTATATAGGCTTGATACGTCCATTATGCACATAATGGTGTGTTCCTGTAACTCATTAGTATTGGCAATTGCATTCAGGAAACTGGTCGTGTCTCGAAGAAATGAAGGCTGTATAACGACATGTGGTTGGATTAGCATATCAAGGAGCTGTGATACCAGTTGATATAAACTCCCCCTGGCAGAGATGATGGGTCTGCCAGGAGGAGTGGTGCTGTTTTTATGCACCTTTGGCAAAGAATATAACACTGGTATCACAGGTTCCTTTACCTTTAAAGCAGCAGCACATTTACTATCCAAGTGAAACTAGTTACTGCTTGATCAATGATCCCAAAGAGTTCCAGTTGTCTTGTGGGCATGGCGCCCACTGGCATAGTTCAGTTGTTCCACCATAAGGCGCAAAGCATCTAAACCAATCTAAAGTACTGAATTAGTGCCCAAATACCTGTCTTATCATGCATTTCTTCTCACCACTGAGGCTATTCACGTTATGCATATTTAGAGATTTATAATTTTATGAAGTCACTTTAAATAAATATACATATACCAGTTTTTTTTTGTTTTTTTTAACAAGCATGCATATGTTAACAAACACCACCTTGGAAGTTTAGGTAGGACCAATGTGTTGAAAGTTGTTCTCTTCTATTTAAATCCATTTGTACTCTTTTCAAACTGAATTGCAGAAATGGGAGTAACGTTTAAAGGCGTCACTAAACCCGAATGGAAAGTTACATAAGTTATAAGATAAAAAATAAAAAACACCTAGAAACAAATACCAATAAATGTGTAATACGTATACTGTTCTCTATGAAATTGGCATAGCCCACCGTCTGAAATACCTGCCTCATACTTCTGCCAGGTTGTGCCCATCCGTGCTCATTGATTCTATCTTCATTTTGTGGTAGTTTATGGTGCAGGAAATATTGCCCAGTTGGTAGGAAGAATACATAATCCTGCAAGCAGTTGACCCATTGGTGTGGCAAATAAGGCTAAAAAGAGATTATCTATTTTGAGGGACACTATATGGACAAAAGTATTTGACCACATCTGTTGCTGATTGAAACACTGGAATTCAATAATTCCCAGGTGTATAAAATCAAGCACCTAGTCATGCTGTTTCCATTTGCTAACTTCTGTTATTTGAAGAGCTTGGTGAATTCAAGCATGTTACTGTGATAGTATACCATCTTTGTGTTTAGATGGTTCATATAAATTTATCCCTGCTGACTATTACATGTTCAGCTGTAAGTGCAGGCGTTTAGGAATAGCAGCAACTCAGCCATGAGCGGAAGACCACAGCAATCACAGGGCGAGCTGGATGACTGCCTAAGGCCCATGATGAGTAGAAGTAGTTAATGCTTAGCTGAATAGTTCCACAATTCCACTGGCATTAATGTAAGCACAAAAACTGAAGTTTATTAGAGGAGGGATATAGGTATGGGGCTGTTTTTCAGAGTTTGGGTTAGGCTTCTTTTTCTCCTGCGAAGGGCAATTTTAATGTTTTTAGTGTACTGCGATGGCCACATTGACTGGTGCTGCGATATGTCCACTAGTGCCCATTTGGCACAGAGAATTGCAAACACAGTGCAGAATCACAACACTGTCCATGTCCCGCTTAATGCTTTTCAAAGCTTCCAGTGTGACTTTGATACACGAGTGGTGGTGGGTGCACGCCTTTCACCATGCATGTAACACGTGCTACGGCGGAGCACAGTTGAGCTGGGCTACATCTGTAATAAGACATTTTAAATAAAAGTTTGGGTAAGTCCCTTTTTTATTCCAACATGACTGTACCCCTGTGCACAAAGCAAGGAGTATAAAGGTATAATGGTATTGCAAATGCAAATTGCAAATACAAATGTGCCAGCGCTAAAGTATAAAACCCAAAACCACCAAACAAACAAGATTAGTGGACACCAAAGGCTTATTTCACTGTGGAAAATGTGCAGCGTGCAAGAACCTCACCAATATAACAACAAAAGTCGCACATACATGGACATCTACCACCACCAGTGACACATTCCGCTACAAACAACACCTCTCATGCGAAACCAAGGGGGTAGTATATTTATTGAGATGCCCCTGTAATTTGGAATACGTAGGTAGGGACCATAAGACAGTTAAAGAACAGGCTATATGAACATTTAAGAAACATCAGAATTGGATATGATAAGCATAGCATATAACTACACTTTAAACAGACACATGGGTCCAACCCTAAGGGGTTAACATTCATAGCCATTGAAGCACCCACAGTAAACTGGAGAGGAGGTGACCACACTGAGATCCTAAACAAGAGAGACTTGTTCTGGATCTTTTCCCTCAAAACCCTACATCCAGGAGGTTTGAACATAGACTTCCATAATGGTAACCTGCAATAATCAGCCTCGACATCTATCCTTCATTAGAATTCCTACAAAACCATCTCCTTCATAACTAGTAAACCGTGTGCACATTCTGCACGCAGGTTAAACGGACATTCAGCTTATACCTGCTGCATCAAGTATGGAACATATATCCATGCACCTCCCGCCCACAGTCTGAACAACCACCCACACAGAACATGGATACCATGAGTGACACAGCTTGAAACCTATCAATGCATTAGGGGAGGGACTAAGATCCCCTTATAGACCAGACACTACGTGAACATTAACATCCTTGAAAAA
Source organism: Crinia signifera (assembly GCF_055691185.1). Taxonomy (NCBI): domain Eukaryota; kingdom Metazoa; phylum Chordata; class Amphibia; order Anura; family Myobatrachidae; genus Crinia; species Crinia signifera. The sequence continues at coordinate 204,647,939 of NC_139217.1, read as the reverse complement.
GGCAGATTGGCGGCCGAAACACGTTGGACATCCACCCACCCACCACCACAGCACAAGTCTCCTCCCGACCCAGCCGGGGAGTCGAGCACATACAGCTCCCACCCCCCTGTCACTCCGGGCCGACGCTCTCCAGCTGAACCCGGAAGTGACGGCGGCACAAGGTGCAGCAGTGTGGAACTACTGCCAGCATTGTGGGCGCCGGTGAAGACACCAGGAGGCGAGGGACACCTCCACATACCGACCATCAGGGTATCGGGTAAGTGCGCAATGCACCACCGGTTGGGTTAGGGACGAGAGCCCCCGGTGCCATTCACTCTGACCCCATAGACTTCTCTTACAGAGACTTGCTCCTCATCCCACCCCCAGACATCTTTGCTTTGCCCACACACAGAAAGCCAGCCCAATATCCCATACCCTCCCTCCATCCCCGCCACATCACCAGTGGTCAGCAGACACGTAGAGTGAGAGCTGATCCACTGGGAGCATTGTGACAACACCCCCCATTCACCGGTCTCCCATCCTGTGTGTCAAACACACAGGCAACATTATATCCCTTGCTTGTATTTTGCACTTGTAAATACATTTTCGGTACTTATTTCCTAGCACGGCTCCTGCGATCAAGATTGTATCCATCGGGTCTAAAAAAGTCGCGTTGATCGCATCGCATGCAACCAAATCACATTCAATGCGATCGACGCAATTTTTACATTGGAATCAATGTGAAATGGTCCCTGAGACCCGATTTTACATTGGCCCCAATGTTAAATGGCCCCCAACCCCAACTTTTATTGTTTCCCAACCCTGATGGGTCAAATGCCCCCCCATTGTTAACGCGACTCCACAATCAAAGCCAAGCCGAAGTGTGGCGAGCGCAGCGGCGTGGAGTTGACTTTATATAGTGTGGTGAGCGGACGCGCTCTACTTCACAGGTATTACGCGTCCCCTCGCGGGGCTCGCCAGAGCTTCGGGCTCGGTGGCTCGCTGCGCTCGCCACACTATATAAGATCAACTCCACGTCGACGTGGATAGTGGGGGTATGAAAAGGTTGGAGGACGTGTACCGCCGCTCCTCGGGTCTTGCTGCGCTCGCCACGCTTCGGGTTTGCGTTCAACGTGGGGTGCCATTAACAATAGGTGGGGGGGGGGGGGGCATTTGTCATGTCAAATACCCATAAGGGTGGCTATACAATGAAAAATCGGGTCCGTTGGCCCATTTAACATTGTTCCCTATGTAAAATCGCATCGGTCGCATCGCATGCCTTAACTTAAGGCATGCGATGGATGCGATTTTTTAATTGTCGGGGAAAAGGCTAAATGTAGCCCTGAAATCGCGTCGGTCGCGTCCATCGCATACCTTAAGTTAAGGTATGCGATCACCTGTGACGGGCGCCGTGCTAGGAAATAAGTACCAAATTTTCCACTCTTGCATCCCACTACTTAGTGATAATCCTTTGTCACCATCAGTGCATAACACCAGGTACACACCTAGAGGGTGAGCGCGGAACCAATAACCTATCAACTATAATGGTATTGGTTTGAGGAGTTCGGAGTGTAAGAACTTGACTGAGCTGTGCAGAACCATAAGCTCAACCCCATTGAGCACCTTTTGGATGAACTGGAATGGTGATTGGTGATTTTAGTTCAACATCAGTGCCTTGCCTCAAAAATGCTCTACAACATACAAAGTGAATGAATTACCAATGATACACTCCAAAAGCTTGTGGAAAGCCTTCCAAGAAGAATGGAAGGTGTTATAGCTCCAAAGGGGGACTAACTCCTTACTAAAGTATATGTATTTAAATACAGTGTTATTACAATCTCTGTTGGTGTATTGGTCAAGCATCCAAATAAGTTTGTCCATTCTGTTTTCTAGTGTCAAGTTGCTGAAATTACCAATTAAATACTTACGGAATATAAATATTAAGTTTTAAGAAATGCGTTCCCAAACTTGAATAGTATTGAAAGTCTTAGACTGGTTCTGCAAGGAAGAATGGGGAAAAAGTTCTAAAAACAAGAGTAGAGATACCAATCTGGCCCCAACAGATGTTTCGCGATTTTGTCATTGAAAGTCAGTTTTTCTTGACCCTAACCCTCATAGAACCCAACAGCTATATTTAGAGGATTTTGATCTGTGGAAATGAGTTGGATAATTACTGTCCCAGCAGAATTTAGATTCAAAGGTATATTTATGAAGTAGCTGCTTTATTCATGTTTGGTTTTGAGGTCAAATCTGCTGCTCCTCCATATGCCCTTCAGTCACCTGTGCATGATAAAAAAAATCTAAATGAAAACCTGAGCTGTAGAGGGTGCAAGGAGTCTGGCATTAGGAAACATTGGTATGGTTGTACACATTGCTCAAACTTTTGAACTTGTTACATTTAAAATGGAATTTTTGTATTGCGTTAAATATGGCAGATAATAACTACACAATTAAATGTGTAAAAATGTTCAGTTTGTACGGAGCAGGGGACCGCCTGATTTTTGGCTTGGTTATTATTTGAAACCTTTTAACATAGACTATAACTCTGTTAAGCCCCATACACAAGGGTGCAGAGAGGCTGAGCATCGTGCTTAAGCACAATCGCTCAACACACTTCGCGGTGCACACCACGATGTGTTTTGAACGATCTGTGCAGCACAAGGCTTTGCCTATTGTTTATAGGAAAAGCCCTGCGATCTAGCAGGAAAGCTGTAGGGCACACGGAGCAATCCTTGCTCGATTTCTAAGCAACCTTGTCAGATTGCTTAGAAATGGGGCCGCAATTGCCCAATGTGTATGCCTCTTGAGGCTGGGTACATATTTGGCTGACCCACTGACCAAATCTATCAATTGATAAGGTGTATGTTCAAACGAGTTTTGTGCATATGCATTAATTCACTGCCCAATGTATAGCAGCAGAATAATTTGAATAGCTAACCTATGGCACGGAACACTTTATATAGTGTGGCGAGCGGACGCGCACTACTTCACAGGTATTACGCGTCCCCTCGCGGGGCTCGCCACGCTTCGGGCTCGGTGGCTCGCTGCGCTCGCCACACTATATAAGATCAACTCCACGCGGACGTGGATAGTGGGGGTATGAAAAGGTCGGAGGACGCGTACCGCCGCCCCTCGGCAGTAAAGCTATTGGTGTGTACTAGTAAAGCTTTTGGTGCAGCATATTTTACATTGAGAATCGTTCTGTAAGTTTTCTTCAGCTACAAAATTTATACCAAAATGTAATCATGCATTATATTTTCCAGTCTCCAATATTGACTAATATCCTTGCAGCCCTTTCTTAAGCATTGGTGGCATGTATCGAGTACTTGTCTTGACTTTTGCAATGTCTTTGCAGCCCGGATTTTTGCCTGGTGAGTTGGGAATGAACAGCCCCAGTGCTCTCTCCCCCAGTGCAGGAAAAGGAAGCTCACAGTATTACCCATACCCAAATAGTTCACGGCGGCGTCCAGGAGATGGTAACCTTGGTAAGAGTTATATTTCAGCTTGAGGTCTTATGTTTATTTTTAACAATAGTTGCATATGAATGGGTGTCTTGTATGAGAGACATAAAATATTAATTTCCAACCACTTTTTAAAGCTGTATACACATTAGATATGTGTATTCAGAGTGATTATGCTTGACTGGACCTGGCGGTGGTGACGGCATGGCAAGTGCCTACACCCTTGCCGATGATGTCTGTGATAAGGGATAGTGGGGGGCCATGATGCACTCTGCAGCATGGCTCTCACTAACTATGTCCATCATTGTTCGTGCATGCAGGGCCAATGGAGGAAGTTGTTGACTACGGACTCGAACACGCAGAGTCTGTGACAGTACATGCACACTAGATGATATGCACAAAAATGTTGTTATGATATGTCATTATTCTGTATATCGTTTAGAGAGTCAGGGATTTCTATTCTCAGTCAACCCACAACATTAAAACATTTTCATAACTTTTTTTTTTTATACAAAATTGAAAGACAATTACAAAAAACATTTGAAGTATGAAATCTATGCCTAGATACTGTATGCCACATTTCTTATGAGCAATGGGCAATACCAAGCATGGCACCTTCTATCAACCGTAAAAGCAGAAAAAGGTTAATGGTGAATGTAAACTGTGATGGTGGTTTTCATGTTAGAGTTAGGATGCTGCTGTCACCATCACCAAGAATTCCAGCACATAGTGGTTAAGTATTCTAACCCTCTCCCATTTGTAACGGTCACTTCTCACAGCCTAACTCTGACCCTATCCCCGCTTCCTGACATTATTACACTCAGGACATTGTCTGTCAGGATTCTGGCGCTAGTCTTTTGATCACCATCACTCTGGGTGATTCTCAGCTGAAAGCCGTCCACCGCCCATCTGGTGGTATTACCAGCAGATAAGCAGTGGGGTGGACTCTTTTTCCATAGCTTCTTGCTATGGAAAGCAGTCCTCCATGAGTAAAATTGCTTGGACGGGCAAAATACACTTAGTGTGTATGCACCTTAAGCATTGAGATGCCAACTACATCACCATGTGTCTTGTCACTGCCAGATACACATCTGATATGGGTTAGACTGGAGAACTAACTACATTTATAATTGCATCTACATAGTCCGGTTTAGTACCTAGCACACCTACCACTGTGGGTTTATTTAGGATAGACATTGTATCTTTTAGCGTGCCTTCTTGAAGTTATTCATTTGGATACTTTTAATTTGTATGAAACATGAGCTGGTTGGTTTTTGAGAAGTGTAGCCAAAACTACTACTCATAAGATTTTTTAAACTAAGCTTAAGCTGAAAGTCAAGAGAAGGTAGATTTGATTTAGATTTGTCTTCTGTTCATTTACCCATTGCCTTCAAAGCAGCATCAAATTCTTCTAGGGACACTTGCATGGTGTCAGGGATTTGTCTAGTTGCTATGATCATCATTTTCTTATGCAGGTTGAACAGTGTCTTTAACTGAAACTGAGACAGCTGTGTAGCAGGCTTAAAACTGGGCTACAAACAGCAAAACTGTGCTGCAAAGGACAGTTTCAGGTCACCGGTCATACACCATGGCAAGACTGGGCACAGCAACAAGAAACAAAGTAGTTTTACTGCATCAGCAAGGTCTTTCCCAGACAAAGATTTTAAAGCCGTCTGGGGTTTCTGTCTGGGATTACATAAAGTGACAGAAGGATTTGAGCAATCCTGCATCCACCAAAGATCTGTGATCAACCTCCCTGCTGAGTTCCATCAAAAACTGTATGCAAGTTTACCTAGAAGACCTGATGCTATTTTGAAAGCAAAACCTCAAATATTTATTTAATTTAGACTTCTCTTTTGTTAATTGATCAAATGAACTCACTTCTATTTTTGAAAGCAATCTTAATTTGCAGCATTTTTTCCACACCTGCCTAAAACTTTAGTACTGTGTTTGAATGCATGTACAGTGTGTGTGTGTGTGTGTATGTGTGTGTGTGTTTAATTGTGTTATTTAATTGTATATAGTATTTTATTTTATTTCATTATATCCTAACAAACTGACAAACATTGTTATCATGCAGATTCCCAACCTAAAAAAGTGCGTAAGGTGCCCCCAGGACTTCCATCTTCTGTAAGTAGTACATTTTGCAATTTGTTAAAAAAATAACAGGGCAGTGATCCATGGTGGAATAGAGGGATGTTACTATCATGTATGGGCAGGGGCATATGAAATATAGGCCATGTTTGATGTTAGCATTTATTGCAAAGTAATAGTTTTGCTGCCAATACATGCTGCTCTGTTGGTATAGATATAGGGAAGTTGATCCAATATTGTATGCGGCCCCAAAACAGCCCTCTTTCACAATCAATATGTTGATGACTTTTATAAATGTGATCATGATGATGACCCTATGTAGACTTTTGTGTGCGTCTGTGTGGTCAACTGCTCTAAGAAGCCCAAATGGTAGCAAGGGATTTAACGCCTCACTTGAGACTGGCTAGATATTGTCCACTTTGACTTCTTAAATATGTGGGCAAACTGGACTTTGCACTGAGCAATTCTGCTATTGGTTTCAAGCCCCAGGTTCAGTCAGTGCTGCTGACACCAGAAGCCAGAAATGCCAGAAGCATTTACAACTGAAAAATATCTGTTGTACTCTATATTTCACTAGCAAAAAAGACTGCTCCAATTTCTTGGCAATACATATGTGAAGGCATTTTTGCCAGCACCTACACTAGTTTTAAGCTTTGAGTTAGTAACCTAAAAACATGTATGTATAATAGATTAGGGTCCAGGCAGTCATCACTTTAATACTGCACAGCAGGCCCTGCCTTGCACACGTTTCCCTCTACGTATGGCCAGCTCTGATGTAGTGAGACAAGCCTGCACATCCTGTATGCCTTAGATACCTGCTCTCAGCAGAAGAGGTGTTATAGCAGAGAAAATTGAGAGCACAGGGGATACAGAGACCAAAGGAAAATAAGGCGACAAATGGATAAATGAGTTTGCAGGAATGTGACATGCACACGTTGTTTGTTCAGGTGAGGGGAGTGTCACCTAACAGCTGCTGGGAGATGCCTCCGCTATTGGCCACAGAAAAGGGAATTATGGGCAGCTTTGGGTGGTGTGATTAGCATTGTGTATCTATAGCACTGAGCCTAAATTGTGCAAAAAGGAACAGGAAGCTTACGGGAAAAAAGGGTGGGTGATTCTCTAGGTGGCAATAGTATACCTTAAGCAAACATAGTTGCAGTCAAGTAGAGGCTGCGTCTACAAAGAGTATGTATGTGTGTGTGTATGTGTGTATATATATATATATATATATATATATATATATATATATATATATATATATATATATGTATGTGTGTGTGTGTATATATATGTATATATATATATATATATATATATATATATATATATATATATATATATATATATCTCAGTGTCTCTTGTTACAGAGAAACCAGCACCAGTCCAGGTAAATTCCATAATCCATTTTAATCTTTTCCAAAAGACATCAAATCCTCATAGCAGCGAGGTAGTAGCAGACACCCAACAGGCTATACATTACATCATACGCCAGACAATAATCGTCATCCTCGACGGCCGTTTCGGTGCTATGCTATGGTTTCTCTGTAACAAGAGACACTGAGAATATCTTATTGGTACCGTGCACAGTCTAAACTGTCATCATTGTGGAGTGTTGTGCGATTTACATCTGCTGCTATATATATATATATATATATATATATATATATATATATATATATATATATATATATATATAGAAAGGAGGCGCACCATAGTGTAGTATTTCAGATTTTAAAACAACAATCCTTTACTGGTAGAATAAAAACACTCACAAGAGTACACATGTTATTTTGCTATAACACAGTTTTCGCATAAAACAAAGTATATCACCACATTGGCAGCAAACACGCTTTTCTCCAGCCTGGCTCCCGGACCTCGCTGCGTCACAACCAGCGTCCTCTCAGCTCCGCCCAAACGCGTTTCAAGTATACCTGACTTTCTGAAGGAGAAAGGCTGGAGAAAAGCGTGTTTGCTGCCAATGTGGTGATATACTTTGTTTTATGCGAAAACTGTGTTATAGCAATATAACACGTGTACTCTTGTGAGTGTTTTTATTCTACCAGTAAAGGATTGTTGATTTAAAATCTGAAATACTACACTATGGTGCGCCTCCTTTCTTTCTATTTTTCTATGCATTACAGTTTGGGCTAGTTGGAAGAGCCCTATATAGGAGAGCAGCACAAGCCTGAACAAATATCTCTTGGATGGTATTTTGATCAGGGTATGTCCTGACGAAAGAGGTCAATAAAACCTCAGAAACGTTGACCACACGCCCGAATGGTGTAGTATCTTTATTTCATTGAACAGTCTCCCTGAGTGCCGGCCTGGTTCTGCAATGAACCCCCTGAACCTTCTATGACTCTCTGGCAGGGTCACCGGGAGCAATTGGTCTTCTATCCGAGTGCCGGACTTGTTGCACTATATATATCAGTTCGTTTAGGAAGGGTGCGCTGACACCTGCAGTCCCACAAAGGGTAACACTGGGCTTGTTTCACAAGCTCAAACTGTATACACTAGTCCATTCAAATGTAATTAGGACAGCTGCTCCCCGATGCCAGAGCCTGATCCCAACGGCTCGAGAACAAAGATTCTGGAAAGAGAGGAAGACAAAGGGGGCGCCTATGGTGTATTACCGTTTTTATTCATTAAAAAACAGACTACTGATATAGTCATAAAACAACGGGATATACTACCCGCACCAAGTAATCCATCAGCTGTGGACTGAACTACCACATGATTTCAATAAAAAGATTCCCACTGGCAACACTGCTGCTACAATCTTATTTAGACTCATGACACCTCAGGCACCGCCGGCAATGTCCCGCACTGTCGTCCGGACCCGGGCTCCAACACAGTCCTTTCCACAGCTCCGTCAGTGGGAGATCCGTTCAGCGTCACAGTAGCCACGCCCCAACGCGTTTCGTCACCAGACTTCGTCAGAGGGGTGGCGACTGTGACGCTCAATCCCTCCCTTAAACGAATATGCAGCCCAATCACTGCTCAAATCCTTTACATATACAATATTAGTATGTTCCATCTTTCAGGATCAACTTTTCTGATTATCAGATATAGTTTCTGTGCGTACAAGGGATTGTAATATATATATATATATATATATATATATATATATATATATATATATATATATATATATATACATATATACTAAATGCATGTTTTAAAAGATCTAGTATCTGAATGCTAGTTTTGCTTATCTGTGTGGTTGATGACGAAAGCCCATTTGTCAACTGATTAAACCTTCTCATGGAGCTAGCTTCATGCAAATAATTCACAGAGAAGGGTTGCCTATTTTAACATATAATGCAGGTTCTATAAAAGCAAAAGCTAAAAGGAATGCCAATTTGTTGGTTAGGCTTATAGCTTCAATGTACCGCCTTGAAATAATCCTACAGAGAATTTCTAAGTCTTTTTTTTTTTTTTTTTTTTTGATTATATTTTTCTACTACCTGGAACCAAGTTCTGACTTACAAAGTAGAACAGGAGAGAAAAGATGTCCCTTGTTGGTGCACCAAAGATAAAGAAGATAAAATTTAACTTTTATTATTTATTAGTTAAGAACTGCGAGATAAAAATGACAACAAATGACAGTAACAAAGGTGGGGTTCACACAATTTTAAAACCAAGGTGGCAGGCAGATGTTGCAAGATTGTTATGTAGTGTTTTATACTGTGTGTTCGGTCTCTCCAGATATTAAATCTGGTAGAACAATTGGCGTAATTGAGCGGGGGTTTCAAGTAGCCCCTCGTAGTAATCGCTCTAAAGCCACAAAGTACAGTGCCGGTAAGGGTGATTAATATCCTCGTTTTACCCCTCTGTTGGATGCACTAATACGATAAGAGAGCACCCTGTGTGGGTAAAGATCCGGCGTGAAAACGCTCAAGGATCAAAATGGGTGACTAGGCACCCCAGGGTGTCTCGGCTGCGATAAATTCAGGTGGAGCCGCCTCCTGGAGTTCACACACATGCAACAGTCGGCACCGTTGTGGGGACTGTCATGGTGTCTCACTCACTCCTGAAAGGATTTGGTCCCACTGCTGCAATCTTCTGCACCAGTTGCAGATTACCCGGTGTGTATGGTCTCTGACTTGGAAAACGTTCCAATACAGGACCTGGATGAACACACCACCGGTGTGGCAAGCTGTGCCACTACACTTGGAGCCGCCTCCAGAGTGTTGCTAATACTGGATAGTGAGCGCAGGTTAAGGGACTAACGCAGCCAAGAGACTAAACACAATCAAAATACATATATGAAAAATAACAAAAAGTAGCAAACATCTGCCTGCGCACCGCTAGCCGGCACGCGCTTCGCAGATAATAGCTTCCTCAGGGCCAATCAGATCACAGTAACGAAGGGTTTAAGTAGTAGTAGTAATATGCTGTGCTCCAATGAGCTTAGCGTATGTTGGACGCGCCTCCGGAAGCAAGTCCGGAGTTCGCCGTCCAATCCTGACTGATCAGACAGTGCGAGCCCCTGGACGGGGTCTCGCGTAGTTCCGTGATGCGCACGGCGTGCTTGTAACGCTGGTAACCAGGGCTGTGTGTCATAAAGTAGGCGGTGCCGGTAGTAGACGGCATAGTGGTTGTCAAGGCAGCCGGAGATGCCGCGTTCTCATTGGTGGGTGAGTCTGTTTACAGCGTGCACTGAAAGCCTCACGTTGTAGTATAAATTGGTATTTGTCTCTTGGTCCACATAACCGGACTTGCGATCGCTGGTGTTTGTATGCGTATATGTGTTGAATATTGGGTTGGGAATATGTTAGACCCGCTATCTAGTGTGTGATCAAAAATTGGCGTCTTCATAGATAATGGTTGTCATAGCAACCAGAAATGCCGTGTCTCAACCATATGCGCGTTTATCAGCAGCGTCTATCAGAAGCCTCACGTTACATGAGAATTAGTGTTTGTTTATCAATCCGGGAGGCCGGATTTACGATCGTTGTTTATGCATTAGAAGCCTCACGCTGTAATATAGATTAGTATTTATCTCTTAGTCCACATAGCCGGACTTGCGATCGCTGCTATTTGTATACATATGCATATTAAGTACGGTTGCTGATCTCTGTCTGATATCGCGTTGCCATGAAGGCTTTTGTTTTATATCGATCTTCATGGTCACTTATCTCTATCATAGTATCCATAATGATAGAGTATTGACATGTGGACTGGCCACCCTATTGTTCGGTGTGTAGCTATAGGTTATCGTCTCCATAGTAACGGTTGCTATTATCTTAGTGATCTATATTGTGTATACTAATTGCCTGTTCCCCTGGAAGTCTGTTCGATCTGGGGATCACTTGGTGTTGATCCTTTGATATAAAGGATACTGTTAGGATAAATCGACTTGCAGTATTAAATTATGGCCTCCCTGCAGCGGGGACCTATGTGTCGTTGAAATAAGCTCAATTAAAAAAGTTTGTAATTTATAAGTGACTAACGTTGTGAGTACATATCTGATGATACCAATACAATGTCCTATCTATCATATTATTTGTGTACATGGGCATCCTGTTTAAAATTATATATGGACATACAAGAAAAATATCTAATGGTACACTGGAGTGGTGTGTGGATATAGTGATAAAGTGGGATGGTTGTTGGTTGTATATTGTGGAAAAAGTTGTTGTGGAGTACAGTTAGTAGAAAGATAGCAGTGATATGGCTGCCATATTGGTATAAGAATAATAATATTAAATAAACTCAAGATCAAAAAGAAACATGCAGTGCTAATGTGCCAAAAACGCTGAAAACACATATGTGAAAAAATGTTGTGAAGAAAGAGACCTTAGTGTGTTACCCTCTTGGAAGAAGGGGTCTGGTGATGAAAACGTATCATATGACGCAATAGTGGGTGATACATAGTAGTTGTATCACCCACTATTGCGTCATATGATACGTTTTCATCACCAGACCCCTTCTTCCAAGAGGGTAACACACTAAGGTCTCTTTCTTCACAACATTTTTTCACATATGTGTTTTCAGCGTTTTTGGCACATTAGCACTGCATGTTTCTTTTTGATCTTGAGTTTATTTAATATTATTATTCTTATACCAATATGGCAGCCATATCACTGCTATCTTTCTACTAACTGTACTCCACAACAACTTTTTCCACAATATACAACCAACAACCATCCCACTTTATCACTATATCCACACACCACTCCAGTGTACCATTAGATATTTTTCTTGTATGTCCATATATAATTTTAAACAGGATGCCCATGTACACAAATAATATGATAGATAGGACATTGTATTGGTATCATCAGATATGTACTCACAACGTTAGTCACTTATAAATTACAAACTTTTTTAATTGAGCTTATTTCAACGACACATAGGTCCCCGCTGCAGGGAGGCCATAATTTAATACTGCAAGTCGATTTATCCTAACAGTATCCTTTATATCAAAGGATCAACACCAAGTGATCCCCAGATCGAACAGACTTCCAGGGGAACAGGCAATTAGTATACACAATATAGATCACTAAGATAATAGCAACCGTTACTATGGAGACGATAACCTATAGCTACACACCGAACAATAGGGTGGCCAGTCCACATGTCAATACTCTATCATTATGGATACTATGATAGAGATAAGTGACCATGAAGATCGATATAAAACAAAAGCCTTCATGGCAACGCGATATCAGACAGAGATCAGCAACCGTACTTAATATGCATATGTATACAAATAGCAGCGATCGCAAGTCCGGCTATGTGGACTAAGAGATAAATACTAATCTATATTACAGCGTGAGGCTTCTAATGCATAAACAACGATCGTAAATCCGGCCTCCCGGATTGATAAACAAACACTAATTCTCATGTAACGTGAGGCTTCTGATAGACGCTGCTGATAAACGCGCATATGGTTGAGACACGGCATTTCTGGTTGCTATGACAACCATTATCTATGAAGACGCCAATTTTTGATCACACACTAGATAGCGGGTCTAACATATTCCCAACCCAATATTCAACACATATACGCATACAAACACCAGCGATCGCAAGTCCGGTTATGTGGACCAAGAGACAAATACCAATTTATACTACAACGTGAGGCTTTCAGTGCACGCTGTAAACAGACTCACCCACCAATGAGAACGCGGCATCTCCGGCTGCCTTGACAACCACTATGCCGTCTACTACCGGCACCGCCTACTTTATAACACACAGCCCTGGTTACCAGCGTTACAAGCACGCCGTGCGCATCACGGAACTACGCGAGACCCCGTCCAGGGGCTCGCACTGTCTGATCAGTCAGGATTGGACGGCGAACTCCGGACTTGCTTCCGGAGGCGCGTCCAACATACGCTAAGCTCATTGGAGCACAGCATATTACTACTACTACTTAAACCCTTCGTTACTGTGATCTGATTGGCCCTGAGGAAGCTATTATCTGCGAAGCGCGTGCCGGCTAGCGGTGCGCAGGCAGATGTTTGCTACTTTTTGTTATTTTTCATATATGTATTTTGATTGTGTTTAGTCTCTTGGCTGCGTTAGTCCCTTAACCTGCGCTCACTATCCAGTATTAGCAACACTCTGGAGGCGGCTCCAAGTGTAGTGGCACAGCTTGCCACACCGGTGGTGTGTTCATCCAGGTCCTGTATTGGAACGTTTTCCAAGTCAGAGACCATACACACCGGGTAATCTGCAACTGGTGCAGAAGATTGCAGCAGTGGGACCAAATCCTTTCAGGAGTGAGTGAGACACCATGACAGTCCCCACAACGGTGCCGACTGTTGCATGTGTGTGAACTCCAGGAGGCGGCTCCACCTGAATTTATCGCAGCCGAGACACCCTGGGGTGCCTAGTCACCCATTTTGATCCTTGAGCGTTTTCACGCCGGATCTTTACCCACACAGGGTGCTCTCTTATCGTATTAGTGCATCCAACAGAGGGGTAAAACGAGGATATTAATCACCCTTACCGGCACTGTACTTTGTGGCTTTAGAGCGATTACTACGAGGGGCTACTTGAAACCCCCGCTCAATTACGCCAATTGTTCTACCAGATTTAATATCTGGAGAGACCGAACACACAGTATAAAACACTACATAACAATCTTGCAACATCTGCCTGCCACCTTGGTTTTAAAATTGTGTGAACCCCACCTTTGTTACTGTCATTTGTTGTCATTTTTATCTCGCAGTTCTTAACTAATAAATAATAAAAGTTAAATTTTATCTTCTTTATCTTTGGTGCACCAACAAGGGACATCTTTTCTCTCCTGTTCTACATTCCAATTCTTATGTCCTATGGTAGCACACCTCCAGCAGTTTATCACCATAATAAATTAATATCTGCCTTAAGGGGGTCCACCTATTTATGACCAGGGGTCTTGTGCGACCACCCCCAAAAATCGCCCTGACTTACAAAGTAGAACAGATATTTATCTCATTTGCCAAATTTTTCTAAAATAATACTTTAAAATGCTTTTGGAGGCTCTATAGCATATGATTCTCATTTTATAAATGATCCATTCCAGAGAAATATCCATGTATGACACTACTACTACTATTGCTGTGTAGAGTAGGACATGTAGAGAAGGAATATACACAGTCTGCATCCTTGCTGCAGTCGCAATGAATAGCCCTTCTAGTCATGCCTAGACGTTCATGAACTTACTCTAGGAACTTATTTGCACCGCTAAGCGACAAGATGCACTAGCTGCTTTTGATTTATATTATGTGGCATGCCTATATTGTGTGTGACTGCAGCTGTATTTGCATTCGAAATGCTACATTAGTGGTCTTCTATGCATTTTCAGCAACAAAAGATACCCAACATCAACAGAGATACCCTGGAACTGCCTTCTGACTCATGCCAGGCATCTTGTGGTTCATGGCTAGATATGAGGGCAGTACGGATGGTGTAATGGTTAGTATTACTGCCTCACAGCACTGAGGTCATGGGTTCAATTCCCACCATGGCTCTAACTATGCAGAGTTTGTATATTCTCTCCGTACTTGCGTGGGTTTCCTCCCACAATCCAAAAATATACTGGTAGTCTAATTGGCTCCAAACAAAATTAACCCTAGAATGTCTGTGTGCATGTATATGTGGTAGGGAATATAGATTGTAAGCTTCACTGGGGCAGGGACTGATGTGAGTGTTCAAATATTCTCTGTAAAGCGCTGCGTAATATGTCTGCGCTATATAAGAAATTGATAATAATAATAGAGGATACATCTGTAACTTCTGGTCTTCCTATTTATGTTATGTTCCTATTATGTTATCAGTCTGCAACATGAGGGTTTGGACAATGGATTTTAATGGTAGAATTTCTTGAGCTAAAAGCCACTTAATCTCTACTCATACACTAGCTCACTGCACTTGGCACTCAGGGAGGTATTCAATCCCGAGTCACGACTGTCGATCTAGCCCGACAGCTGTGACCCTGGCCTGTTTTCGTTTTGTTCGACCGCAGATCGCCAGGTGCGATTCAATGTCCCACTTTTTGAACGGCGAAAAGGGGGCTTGTCTGCATAAACGGCCGTGGATTGTTGATATTCGGCCGCGATCGCAACAATTCACAGCCGAAATCGACAAAATGGGCCCGACTGCTTTTAAAGTAAATAGTGGCCCAGATTGAATACCCCCCTCAGAGTTAAATACCAATGCATTAATATCTGCAACCATTTTGGAAGTCCAGTAATTTTTTAGCTGATTGTAGAAGGGAATATATTAACTTAATAGGACTGATCATGTATTTGTCGAATATTGGAGTTTATCACATCATATTTTGTATTTTGGGGATTGAGACATTTAACCATGGTTACACTAACAAACTATTGTATACATGTATCTTATTTTTTGCTGGTGAAGTGTAAGTTAACCTACAGTACATTGTATCCTACACTTAACTACATGCCACTCCTGCGGCTAACAAAACAATCTTTAGAGAACTATCTAAAGTAGTACTATAATGTTGTAACACTTTGTGTTGGTAAACCAGGTCACTGTATAATAATGTCTCAAAGTAAGTTGTCTTAAATTACAAATCTCTTTACACAATACAGTGCCACAATTACAATAATGACCTCTACACAAGTATGGTGTTTGTATTGCAGTTCTTCCAAATTAGGGTTTAGGTTGGACAAAGTCACAAGTAGTGGTGTTAATGTAGATTTTTAGTTAATCACGCTTATCAGATGATGAAACTCTGAGGTGGGTGCTTACAGTGAACACGGTCATACAGGTCTCTTGATTGGCATTCTTTTACCTGCCAATTATAAAGATTAGAAGCCTTAATCTCATAACATGCCATAGCTTTACTACCCTCCAGAATGTCTTTCACAGATCCCTCTGATTGAAAAAAAAAACGGAGGGGTACACTACTCTAAACAATCGGAAAATAAATTAAAATAATAGTGCCAATTGGGGGTAAAATTAGTGTTATTTATTAAAAACGTATAACATGACATACCATATTAAAAAGTATTTGGCAGTATAGTAGAGGAAATGATGGGCTAAGTCCAGTTCATACGGTACCATATTTTTAGAGTCCACTGTTCAATGGATCCTTGTTATAAAAGAGCCAGAGCCAGCTCAGTTGTATACAAATATTGGTGTCATTTGTATCCAATGTGTCGCGACAGGCCCGCGGTAGGTATTTTTCATGGAGTAGCACTCTCCCGTTTGTGTATCACCTCCGTTCGGGTTAGGGTGTGGATAGGTCCCCACTGGATAGAACCAGGTAGTGACTGCTGGTCAGAAAAAACTCTGGCGTTTCACCAGTAACCTGGCTTTATCACACCTTGATATAGCCTGGTTACTGGCGAAACGCGTTGGTAGACCAGAGGACAACCCATATCCAGTTCTACCTACCTTGCCACTACTCCATACAATCGGGTCCGGACCAGTCTCCCTACCCAGAGTTTTTTCTGACCAGCATCCACTTCTTGGTCAGGTGGGGACCTATCCATGCCCTAACCTTGACGGAGGTGATAAACAAATGGAAGAGTGCTACTCCATGAGAAATATCTACCGGGGGCCTGTCTGGACACATTGTATACAAATTACACCAATATTTGTATACAACTGTGCTGGCTCTGGCTCATTTATAACAAGGAGACACCAAAGGAACGGATCCATTGGACAGTGGACTCTAAAACTCTATGGTACCGTGTGAACTGGACTTAGCCCATCATTTCCTCTACTATACTGACCAATTATTTTTAATATGGTATGTCATGTTATATGTTTTTGATAAATAACATTGTAATTTTACCCCCAATTGGCACTATTATTTGAATCTATTTTTCGATTGTTTAGCGCAGTGTACCCCTCCGTTTTTGTATCTAGAAGGGGCTGACTACCACTTACTCACACTGCAGATTGAAAAAGCACCTTATATTCTTTGCGCCCCCGACACAAGTTGGTAACTAGTTATCAACTACCTTCATTCGTCCCTCTGATTGAGCCTTGCAAACATACACTTTGTGGATTTACATGTTCCAGCCATTATTGAGAAGCAGAATGCATGTACTTACTGGAAGCCTGCCTCTCAATTGAATTCCACTAATTTTCTCAGTGTTCCCTCTCCTGGTATATGGTAGTTTATTTGACCTGCAGACACTCTCTGAATACACTTACCACTTTTTTGGTGTATCCTCCTTTCTCTGCACTTTTCTTTTCTGGCTAAGTGCCTTTTTCTTTCATTTGCTCTTTCTTCCCAGGATTTTCTTCTAAGCCAGTAGTTCTTAACCTTTCTTCAATCACAAAGTACCCATACCATGAAAGTATGTATTGATAAATTTGGAATACAGTATTAAATTAAGTAGATGATGCCGTTACTTTCATCTTTAGGTTTAGTTATATGGTGGTGTACATTTGTGCATCTGATTGTCCACTTGTTTTATGATTGTCAGCACTTGTTTCTCCCATCAGTTTAACCTTAAATTTGAATTGATCCTGGACCACCAACTCAAGGCCTCACGACTTCCCAGGGTGCCTAGCCACACAGTTTGGGAACCACTATTCTAGCCCCCCATCCTCTCCAATAAACCAATTACACTGCTTCTGTAGCTAGGAACCTTAATCCTAGTACCTTGGTTACATTTAATTTTACCTTGTAATCTTTTATCAGCATCTTATTTTCTTATCTTATCAAATGTTTGTTTAATGCTGGCTCAACATATGTAGTTGGGTGTGGTATGTGACTCCGACAGTCGGGATCCCAACTGCCCAGAGTCAGACAGCATGGCGAGCGCAAAAAAGCCCCCCTGCGGGCTCGCTGCGCTCGCCACGATGCGGGCATGGTGGACCCACACGAGGGAAAATAGCAGGTGGCCCGCCAGGCACCCGGCTGTCGGCGTTTTGACAGTCGGGATCCCGACGTTGGGTAAATAACTGTCGGGATCCCGTCCGGCACCCATGTAGTTAACTATCCCACTGCATATCTGGGTGCTTAGCATGAGATGTTAAACGGATGTTTATCTGCTGCACAAACACATTTGTTAATACCCATAAAACTATATATTTTATTCTTATCCATTTCTTATATAACGCACACATATTCTGCAGCGCCTTACAGAGAATATTATGGACATTCACATCAGTCCCTGGCCCAGTGGAGTTTTCAATCTATATTCCCTACCACATATACATACGCACACAAACATTCTAGGGTTAATTTCGTTGCGAGCCAAGTAACATACCAGTATATTTTGGGATTGTGGGAGGAAACCAGAGTACCCGGAGGAAACCCATGCAAGTACGGGGAGAATATACAAACTCCTCACAGTTCGAGCCATGCTAGGAATCAAACAGATGACCTCAGTGCTGTGAGGCAGTAATGCTAACCGTGACGCCATCCGTGCTGCTCGGATATGTTGTTGGATCATTTGTAAGCATTGACATTAATTTGCTGAATTCAATCTTGTCGCTGCAGGTATTAGTGACGCACTTTCATATTTCCAGTCTACAAATCTATCATCTGACATCCTAAAAGCTAAATCAGTACTTGTTTCCTAGCACGGCGCCGCCGATTTTAAAGTTATGCAATCGGGTTGCAAAAATCGGGTCAATCGCATCGCATGCAACCAAATTGCATGCAATGCGATTGACCCGACTGACCCGATTTTTTTCATTGGAATCAATGTTAAATGTCCCTGAGACCCGATTTTACATTGGCCCCAATGTTAAATGCCCCCCAGACCCCATTTTTCATTGTATGCCCCCCCCCCCATTGTTAATGCCACGCCACGATCAACGTGAACCCGAAGCGTGGCGAGCGCAGTGTGCCCGCGAGGGGCGGCGGTACACGTCCTCCGACCTTTTCATACCCCCATTATCCAGGTCGGCGTGGAATTGATTTTATACAGTGTGCCGAGCGCAGCCAGCCACCGAGCCCGAAGCGTGGTGAGCGCGGCAAGCCCCGCGCATTACTTCACAGGTATTACGCGTACCCTCGCGGAGCACACTGCGCTCGCCACGCTTCGGGCTTGGTGGCTTGCCACACTATATAAAATCAACTCCACGCCGACGTGGATAGTGGGGGTATGAAAAGGTCGGAGGACGCGTACCGATGCCGCTCGCTGCGCTCGCCATGCTTCGGGTTGGCGTTCATTGTGGGGTGGCGTTAACAATGGGGGGAGGCATTTGACATACAAATTACATACAAATTACCCATCAGGTAATTGGGTATGGGGGGCCATTTAACATTGGTTCCTATGTAAAATCGTGTCCATCGCATTGGTCACATTGTATGCCACTATAATGGCATACAATGGACCCGGTTTTACATAGGAATTTAACATTACATACAATGCTTACAATGTAAAATCGGGTCGGTCGCATCGCATGCCATTATAATGGCATGCGATGGACCCGATTTTAAATTTGTCGGGAAACCTCAAAAAAAGTCGGGTCCCAAGGTATGCAATGGGACCCGATGGGTGTCGTAAGCTTCATTCGCTCTAAGATAACACAAGCTACCAAAATATACTGATTCATGTTTTGTTATTTGTGTTCTCTTAACTTTTTACTGAGTTTTAGGGATGACCATCGATGATTCGAAATCATTGATGGTTCATGGCCGATGTTGAATACTTTTGCCATCGATGGGGGAGAACCAGATGGCTTCCCTCCATCGATGGAACAGCAAAACGATGTTTTCCTTATTTTTTTTTTCAAAGTGCTGTCACACGGAGCCGAGCCCCACCCCACCCCATGTTTTGATTGGCCCACAGGCCAATCAATCAAACACAATGGATGACCATCGATATGTAAAAATATCAATGGTCATCCATTGCCTAGTTTAACACTATCGATGGCAAGTTGCAGAATTGCCATCAATGGCAACGATGGCCATTCCTACTGAGTTTTGAGTGTTTATCCTGTTTTCAGTGCTGGGAAACTTAAACAGAAGTGGAGATACAAGCTGAAAAATTATTTCTGTTTTTATTAAAATTTTGGAAAAGTTGCATGAAGTTGTAAACAAATTGAAACAATTCCCACAATGTGTTTCTGAGGTAAATCCATGTCTGCTGGCTTTAGAGCTCCAAATAATGCCTCGTTATGGATGCAAAATCCATCACACCACTTATTGATGAACTTAATCCCCACTGCTTTCTGTGGCCAAATTTACAATTTTGCCAAAGTGTAATAACACACTGCAGCTGATTCTACTGCTAGATGTTACTAGCTGGCGAACAACTGTTAGAACAATCTGTATGTCATGCATTTTAAGTTATTATTATTATTATAATTTTATTTATAAGGCGCCACAAGTGTTTCGCAGCGCTGTACAAAGGAACAATACAGGGAGACAAAACTTGGCATAACATAATGAAGTTGAACACGAATGAAAAATACAGGGAAAATGGAGAAGAGTACAGAGATTTAAAAGGCTAGCAACAAGTGGTTAATATCACACGGTGTTTTTAAATGTATCTGCTTGGAGCACATTGTACGTAAATGTGTTGTCGGGGTTTTAACATAATTTTCCACCTCCCTACCACCACATCTGTGAACATTTTATGGTCCAGTGCAACTTGGTCTACAAAATACAGCATTCAGTATAAAATTGGCCAAAAGACGATACATGTCAGTTCTTCATGTTGGCAAATATAGTGCTAATTGGCTAAAATTTTGGAGGCTTGATATTTTGGCTTATGTTTTTATTGAGGCACCTATGAGTTCCCATACTGCACTGTACATAACCTGTGGTCCATGCAAACACAGGGGATAGATATTTCTGTGCTTCTCTTCCTCTGTATAGTCACATCTGTAACCCCCTATTTCTAGCCTGTAATGTCCTTTAGCACCAGGCCTTTTTCACATACATCTCTTCATATATGGTGACTGCATTTCTTATCAAATACTGCCAATGCAAATCTTTAATATGTCTGACTCAACATAGGTGTACCAGCATAACCCCACATAAGCCAGTGCCCATAAAAACTTTCTTTATGATGTAAGGGAGGAGAATTGTATACACTGGCAAAGAAGAACTTGCCTGTGATGGTGAATATATGCTTAATGAGGTATTCTTAGGGCTCCAGGTTAAAGCGCGCTGAGTCCTATTGCAGAGTGAGTGCTACATAAATAAAATTATTATTTTTATTATTATGGATGCATAAATTAAAAATCTACTATTTGTAGCGCTTGGCTCAACTAAAAAGGATAATAAAGCGTTTGTATATCCTCCCTGTGATTGCATGGGTTTCCTCCGGGTGCTCCAGTTTCCTCTTGAATTCCGAAAATATACTGGTAGGTAAATTGACTCCAAACAAATTAACCCTAGAATGTCTGTGTACATGTGGTTGGGAATATAGATTGTAAGCTCCACTGGGGCAGGGACTGATGTGAATGTTGAAATATGCTCTGTAAAGCGCTGCGGAATATGTGTGCGCTATATAAATAACTGATCAAACAAATAAAAGCATTAATGCACAAGTGTAGTAGCCATGCACCAATACCCCATACGTAATTTACACAAAAAAACCAGAACCTGAAAGCAAATGTACTCCTATATTAGATGCATAGTAATTCTGGTATGTCACCTTTCTTTGTATTGAAAGATTTACTTTTTTATATTAATGTTTGTTGTGACATCCGCATTCTTGTGTTTTTAAGGAATACCTACATTGATCCTTTGTTTTACTACCTTTTTAGTGTTGGTTTTGAACATATAGGTCATAACTTGATAGTTTTATTTTCTGTGATACAGTATATCTGTATGGCTGTATGTTAAATACAAGAACTTATCCGTAATATACTATTCATGAGGTCATTATTTCATAGCTGCTGTAAAACAAGTCGCCACATGGCTTGCGGTGGAAACCTAAACTTAGAAAAAATGCCATCTAGTGGCAGTACTTTGCCAGTATATTTCCCTAATGGTATATTTTTCTGTTTTAAGAAATGTATTTTCTAATCTGACATTATTTAAATATTCTTCATCTCTCACTGCATATTTGTTGCTTATAGACTTGCTGGTGATCCTTAAATAAATTAGCAAAATAGCTTTTTGCTTTGCATGATGTTCAACCAAACTGTGAAACACAGTAATGTGTCAGGATTCCTGCTTCTCAGCCCTCTGCTAATGATTCACCACCCCCTCACCCCACTTTCCCAGACAGAGCAGAGGAAATGACTTCACTCTCCTGAAGGGGGAGAAAAACCCCTCCCCTTCCAACAGTAACAGGGGTCTGAGGAGGAGGGAAGGGGGATTGTGTGATTTACAGCTTCCTGAGTAAATGTTAACCATTTCAGGTCCCCCCCCCCTCTATTTTTTTTTAAATTCTTTTAGCAAGGTTTACATAAACTACAAGGGGGGGAGATACTAATGTATACGGTTTGAAGATATAACTAATGGAGCTTTTATAGCAGTGTCTTTTGTAAAAAAAAATGTGTTCTTGTTTTGTTGGCAAAGTAATTTAAAGATTGTGTTCATTTTTTTTAGTTTTATTGCTATATAACTAATCACTGTGATAACAAATTTACTGAAAGATGGACAGGCGTGAAAATGTCCTGTGTCCCAGTGTCTTTCACAATAACATTTATATCCATTATATATTCCATTAGGTGGCAAGTAAATGAAACGTAATCATTAACTGTCTGTAAAGAAATTCTCTATATATTTTTTTTTATTTCACGAAACATTAGAAGGATAAAATGTTTTGGTCAGACTAGGTTGTGTACTTCTGCAAAGCCTTTTTTTTTTTTTTTTTTTTTAAGACACACTTTACTCAGAAAATACCCACATGTAAAGCTTTGTGCCAAGAAACACAGAAATGCATAGGATGAAATAGGTTTTGCAACAGTTCTGGATTCATAGCTGCTGGTATTGTCAGTTAAATGTTGATGGATTTACAAAAATATCAATTGACAATCTGAAGAACATGTAAATGCCATTTTGTTAGGGTTAAACTGTATCCAGTGAAACCTGAGCCTCTAGTCTGGGACAGGAGCTGGAAATCTCTGGGGAGGGAAGTTGAATTCCGCAATGCCAGTAGATGCCTACTCCATACATCACTAGCTAATGCACACTGGGTCACATCTTAACTTTCAGTAGACATTTACTTTTTTTATTGGGGGGGGGGGGGGGGGGTGTTGTCTTTTTTTTTATTAAATTTTCTTTCCTAGGATCAATCATATCAATGATGCATACTTCATATGGTGCATGTATCAGTTATGAATATCTGTACTTCCCACTATCTATCCTTACTGGCCTCTATATGCAGCCCTTCTCATTATAGACGCCCCTTCTCTGCTCCCAGCTGCCCTAAATGTTGGCGCATTGCCATGATACAGCAGATGGTGCTGGGACTCTTTGCTCCACCTACCTACAAACACAGGCACACACACACACACACACTTTGAGACAATGTAGTTTCTACAGTGCCAGCAGAAATAAATGTGAAACTTAAATAGCACATTATATTAATCATACAAATAGTTAAAGCTTCCTCGATTTATATTTTTGCATTTTAATATAGTGGTTATTCCAGTCCACATTATTAATTCTTAACATTTAACGGTACTTGTTTCCTAGCACGGCGCCCAGATTTTCTATGTATGCTTACGTAGTGAAATCGCATCGCATGTGCTTTTTGCATGACATGCGATTTTTCCATATTTTCATATATTTCAGTAAGTTACAGTTCTTAGTTAACACATGTCGTCTTTATCTGTCTCAGATGTATAATATGGCTGGTGTGAATGTGTTCCTAAAACACCCCCACTATCCACGTCACCCCGAAGCGTGGCGAGCGCAGTGTAACGCGTCCTCCGACCTTTTCATACCCCCACTATCCACGTCGGTGTGGAGTTGATTCTATATAGTGTGGCGAGCGCATCTAGCCACCGAGCCATGCGAGGGGACGCGCGCACTACTTTACATGTATTCAGTGTCTTCTCGCGGGGCTCGCCACGCTTCGGGCTCGCTGTGCTCACCACACTATATAAAATCAACTCCACGCCGCTTAATATGGGCATTGCACGTATTGTACAGCACTATACACGGTACGCGATGCAATGCGATTTCCCTACACAGAATAGCCCTATAAGCTATTTTCTTAGTGGGCTAGGAAACAAGTACCCATTTAACTTTACCCTTCTTTCTGAGTTCACCAAATGTTTTATGTTTCTGAACTTGTAATCTTTATACTAGAGCAGGGATGGGGAACCTTCAGCCCTCCAGCTGTTTTGGAACTACATATCCCAGCATGCCTTGCTACAGTTTTGCTATGTGGCCATGCTGCAACTGTTGCAGAGCATGCTGGGATGATTACTTAACTGGAAGGCCAAAGGTTCCCCATCCCTGTACTAGAACATAACTACAACTATAACTACAACAACTGAAATAGAATTCCTTCTTACCAAGCCTCATTTAGCATCTCTTAAGTACAGATAAAGTGAATTGAATTTTTTAAATAATTTTTTTACTTGCTCTCTAATCTTATCCTCCCTATGGTTTCATACAGGTGTACCCTGCTAACTCAGGTGATGAATATAGTGGAGACCGTGGAAGTTACACTTCTAAGCCAACCAACTCTATTTACCCTGGACCATTCTACATGGCAGGTAAGTGTCTGCAGTAGTACATATACCAGCGACCTCATTTTTTTTTAATATCGATCAACATTATTCTATAGTTACGTGTTTGCTACTACATGAATATTTCATGTTTGATTAAACAATTACAAAGGCTGTGTTCATTATAAAGGCATTATCATTGTATCATCCTTAAACCCCATAATCCTAAAAGGGTAGCTTTATACAGTTTATTTGGCTTAACCACTTAACTGGCTAGCATGATTTTCCAAAAATTACTCGGCAGTGATGGGCAGTACTGCAGGCTTTTAGAGGAGGGAAGCAGGGGAGACTGGACGTCCCTCTGATAGTGGTTTTCTTACTGGTCAGATCAGATGTGACCATGCCAGGGAAAGCCCAGAGCAGAATAGATGGGCCAAGTGGTTCATATCTGCTGTATAATGCTAGGTTACCAAAGGGGTTTATTTAATTAGATGTAAGGTGGATGGGGGTAGAGTTTCTGTTGTGATGGGTGGGGTGGAAGCGCAGCCAGCAGCTTTTGCAATTTGCATCCTGATCTGGCCCTGGATTTTTTTACACAGCCCTACGGGTCAGCAAATCTAAAACGCTAAGTCTTTCAGTACTGTAAGTTCATATAGCTGTAAGGTACTCATGGATATGAGTAAGTCTCCTCTAACTGAATTGACCCATTAGAAGCTTTTTTTGCATTTGTACAAACTTTACAAATGGTTTCAGATCTTTAGTTTGAAAGATTCAATTGACTGGAAAAATGAAAGCACAAAAGTTTGTAGGTACATACCATGCAATGCAACAATAAATGAAATGCTGAACACCCTGTAAGGCAGGGGTGGCCGGACTTTTGTAACCTGGGATCTACTTTTTGTACACTTACTTACCGGTGATCTACCGGCATTTCCCCATGTGCAAAAAATATTCCCTTCCAAGTGCAATACGCCCCTTACACATTATGCCACACAGAATAGGCCAAAATTCGCATTAGGACACAGGTTTTGAGCCAAAATGTAACATTAGGACACAGGGAATGAGCCGAAATACACAATCTGACACATGGAATGTGCCCGAAATACACAATCTGACGCAGGGAATGTGCCCGAAATACACAATCTGACGCAGGGAATGTGTCCGAAATACACAAACTGACGCAGTGAATGTGTCCAAAATACACAAACTGATGCAGGGAATGTGTCCAAAATACACAAACTGATGCAGGGAATGTGTCCGAAATACACAAACTGACGCAGGGAATGTGTCCGAAATACACAATCTGACGCAGGGAATGTGTCCAAAATACACAATCTGACGCAGGGAATGTGTCCGAAATACACAATCTGACGCAGGGAATGTGTCCGAAATACACAATCTGACGCAGGGAATGTGTCCGAAATACACAAACTGACGCGGGGAATGTGTCCGAAATACACAATCTGACGCGGGGAATGTGTCCGAAATACACAATCTGACGCGGGGAATGTGTCCGAAATACACAATCTGACGCGGGGAATGTGTCCGAAATACACAATCTGACGCGGGGAATGTGTCCGAAATACACAATCTGACGCGGGGAATGTGTCCGAAATACACAATCTGACGCGGGGAATGTGTCCGAAATACACAATCTGACGCGGGGAATGTGTCCGAAATACACAATCTGACGCGGGGAATGTGTCCGAAATACACAATCTGACGCGGGGAATGTGTCCGAAATACACCATCTGACGCAGGGAATGTGCCCGAAATACACCATCTGACGCAGGGAATGTGCCTGAAATACACCATCTGACGCAGGGAATGTGCCCGAAATACACCATCTGACGCAGGGAATGTGCCTGAAATTCACAATGTGCACACATTTGGGCACCCCTGGACTGATAAGGGGCACCAATGGAATTATACAACACACATTTGGACACCCCTGGAATTGTACAGCACACATGGGGGCACCCCTGGCTGATAGGGGACACATGGGGGTACCAATGGCATTATACGGCACACATTTGGGCACCCCTGGCTGATGGGGGCCACCTCCCCCCAAATAACCGCAGAATAACCATTTTTAAAATATGGGGGACATAAAACAATGACCAAGAGTCCCTGTTGTCCCCTTCTCCAACACCCCACCCTACCCTATCCCATGCCACCATAAATGAATAAGAAACCTTAGAGAAAATCCTTGGCTTGCTTGGGGTCCCCAGGCTTTAGAAACCGTCCCGTCCCCCTCATCAACATGAAACAACATTCAATTTGCTGGGTTTGCATTTCAGTTATTTATTCACATTGCCTAACACCATTATGTTTATGCCATAAACATAAGCCATAAACATAAGGGTGTTAGACAATGTGAATAAGTAACTGAAAACTTTATCCCATGCAATCATAGATCAAGCAGCCCCTGCATGTGGTGGCACATGATGTAATTCTCCTCTCCATAACTCCCCCCTCCCCCCCCCCCCCCCTCCTCCCCTACAGCACAGGTCAGTGCAGAAGCTCTTAGTAACTTACTAGCAGCCGAAGACTCTGGAGACGCTCACGCTCTGCCCGCTCTGCACACTCTGCTCTGCCTGCTCCCACCTTCTTCAGCGTTCAGTCCTGCACTGAGCCGGTGCGCGGTGACGTCATCCGTGCACCCGCGCAGTGCACCACTGGGAACACTGAAGCCCTGAGAGGCTTCAGTCAGCAGACTATTTTAACGGGGACTGGGAACCGTAAAACTAACTACCGATCGCGATCTACCGGCGGAAGGCCCGCGATCGACCGGTAGATTGCGATCGACCTTCTGGCCACCTCTGCTGTAAGGTATGTTGGGTACTTGTGGAGTATCACGGCTCCCATCGCATGCCATATATAGTGGCATGCGATTGGTTGCGATTTTTGCAGTTTTTAACCGTTTTTTTTTTACAAAATCTATTTGATCGCATGCGTTTTTTAACAGAAAAGCATCCAAATGCATTGAAATTAGTATCAAACATGTTCAATGGCCCCCATATGTCATTTTGGTACTCTTTACCTAGAAGGGCGGGCATCGCATGTACATCGCATGCCATTCTAATGGCATGCGATGCGACCGATGCGATGCCCACGATTTTACATAGAAATTCATGTTAAAATGTAAACCGCATCGGTCGCATCGCATGCGACCCAAAGGGCCATTTAACATTGTTCCCTATGTAAAATCGCGGTAATCGCGTCGGTCGCATCGCATGCGATTTTTTTTGGTCGCATGCGACGCGACCGACGCGATTTTTTACCTTGCGATGCCTAAGATCAAAATCGTGGGCGCCATTCTAGGTAAAGAGTACCGTCATTTTTTAGGCTGTACCACCCCCCACTATCAACACGAACCCGAAGCGTGGCGAGCGCAGTGGTACGCGTCCTACGACCTTTTCATACCCCCACTATCCACGTCGGCTCGGAGTTGAGAATAAAAAGTGTGGCGAGCGCAGCGGACACCTGTGAAGCCCGCGAGGGGACGCGTATACCTGTGAAGGTATCCTATTATTTATATTCTCAACTCCACGCCGACGTGGATAGTGGGGGTATGAAAAGGTTGTGGGATGCGTACCACCGCCCCTCGCGGGCTCGCTGCGCTCGCCACGCTTCGGGTTTGCGTTGATAGTGGGGGTGGTACAGCCTCAAAGATGACATTTGGGGGCCATTGAACATGTTTGATACTAATTTCAATGCATTTGGATGCTTTTCTGTTAAAAAAAAAACACATGCGATGCGATTTTTTTCCAGTGCGATGGCCATCGTGGGAGCCGTGATACTCCACAAGTACCGTATGTTGTATAAAACCATGATGTATTGTTACATGCTGCATGTGCCTACTTCCACATTGGCCAAAGAATCATTCCATTGGATATGCAGCGTGCTGAATAGGATGATTCATTGAAAGGCAGCCGAATACAATGGGGGGGGACTATATATCTTATAGTTTGAACCCATTCTTTGGAATAAGTAGGTTTGTAAACTATATTAAACATTGTTGCTGCAGCTGTTCTGGCAAGTATCTATAATGAAACTGCTTAGATGTGCCTAGGTGTTTTACAGCTTAAGGAATCCACCATGCCTTTATCTCATGACCTTGAACTGTTACCAAGCGCAGAGACTGCATGTGATACTGATGTATAGTGTAAAAATCCATTTACTAATATTGGTAGACATATACATATTTAGATCTGTAATCTTTCTTCAGGGTTAGATTTTCCATGAATATAAATGGATATGAGTGTTTATTCATTTGTTCCTGCCATTAGACTCCAAAAATTGTTCAACGTATTTTCTCTCTTTTTGCGTAAGATTATGCTCTACTGTGTGTCGCTAACTAATTATTCCAATAAAATACATGGCAACACATCTGCTAAAGAACAGTGCTTGAATTTTCTTTTGGGTTGTGGTTAAGCGCTCACCCTGTGATTTATAATGTGTTAGTTAATTTAGTGAGAGTTAGATTAGTATACAGTGGGAGGTAAAACACACTTTGTTGATATCCTATTGTGTGTAGAGCGTGGGTACAGTAAGTGACAAACTGCTAATGCCTGTACCAAATGGTGTTGATTCATAAACATTGTACATTAAAGTGGTAATGGGGTACAGGTGGATACAAAGGTGTAATGAAGGGATGCGAGGTGTGAAAGTGCCTGAGATGAGCTCCGTGGGGGATTAGGGTGCCAGCAGGCCCCTTTGTACCATAAGCCTGTGTGAGTGGTGGACAGCGTGCCTCCGATAAGCCCTTGCGGGTATTAGGGTGTCAGCGGAACCCTTTCTACCATAAGCCTGTGGGCTTATGTCTTATGTGGGCAGCTGTGAGTCCAAGATGGGGGTGTGGTGGCCCCGGGGGGGGGGGGGGGGGGGTTGGGGTTTGGGGTTTGTCTGGTGCTGCAGATCAAGTCAATGGTGGGTTGTGGGTGAAAGACGGTGAGTAGCAGCGTCACGGTCTAATACTACCGTAAACCCGTGTCCAACCCTGCATATTGAACACGGGTTTGTCCTTGCGGAGAGCCATGTCAGACCCTTAAATTACCCCTTTCGGACTGCACTTCAACCCGGGTTTTCATAGGATTGGTGCTTACACACTGAACCCGTGTCCGGGCTGGAAAACCTATGTGTGTCATTAAAAATTGACTTTTTTTATGGCTCACAATAATGTCACAAAGGAAATAAAAGTGAGGGGTTCACAGCATTGTAGCAGCAGCACTCCTAATGTTGAGCAATTCCCTCACCTCCTCATCTGTCCAGAGAGAGGACATATTGCTGGAAAGCAGGCTGTAGAAGTGTGGAATACACACTGGACAAGTGTGGATTGCAGGCTGTAGACGTTTGGAATACACACTGGACAAGTGTGGATTGCAGGCTGTGGAAGTGTGGATTGCAGGCTGTGGAAGTGTGGATTGCAGGCTGTAGAAGTGTGGAATACACACTGGACAAGTGTGGAGTGCAGGCTGGGATGGTGCCTGTGTCCCGTGGTCCGCAGCTCCAGCGTGCTGCTTGTTGTTTTCTGGGGTCAGACTGCCGACCTCACAGGAATCCACCAATAGCAGCATTTCATAAACAGCAGTGTCGGATGACACAGGTCGGGGCCTTTCTGACCGCACAGAAACACGTGTTAGAGCCGTGTTCAACCCTGGTAAAGACCAGAGTTGAAAAGCCGTGTTGCTCAACAGGGGTTTTTGGAGTGTGGCGCTTTCATACTGCACCTTCACCTGTGTTTAAGCCCCGCAAACACGGCAATAACCCGTGTTCACAGTGTGGTCTGAAAGCGGTATAAATAGCATCACATTTCACAAAGGATGAGTACCTTTCTGTATCATGTGTATCCTCGCATGAATAATGGAGTTCAACCATCCCTATTTACATATTGTGTTGCTGCTTATATGATTTTCACTATAAATATAGTATTTCTTAATGGTTTTTTTTTCTATGAAAGTATCGAACACCCTAACTGTATGTTTCACTTGACATTAAACCATAATTAAAGAAAATCTAATCCTAATACAAAGCAGGTCCCTGCAGCTGACTCACAGAATGCCTGAAATTGTTAAGAACAGTAGGGAAGAGGAGGTGGTGTTTAGCTTTTAAATGAGCTCTAGTTGAATATTGTCTTTTATTCCCTTTACCTGCTGGTTCTTTTCATAGACCTTAAGATTCTGCAATGTTTATTCTTGAAACTTGTTGATTTAAATAATGCTTATAAAGTTAATTTCAGTTCATAATTTCCTTTAATTTATTCTCAGATGGATTACATAATTCCT
>NC_139217.1:204389727-204616901 GCF_055691185.1 Crinia signifera | reverse complement strand
TGACAAGCCTGCAGCCTGACGGGGCGAGCCCCACCCGGGGGATCCCAGGGTGGGGGGCCGTCTTCTGTCCTTTGCGCCGGGGTGGTGGGACACCACAGCGGATGCTTGGGTCGGGGAGGTGGTCTCCAGGAGCTACGCCCTGATCCGGTTCCCCCCTCCTCAGCGGTTTTTTCGTTGTTTCCCAAAGGATCCAGTGAAACAACAAGCGCTACAGCTTTCTATCTGCTCTTTTTTGGAACGTCATTGTTCCATTTCCTCAAGCTCAGAGGTGTCAGGGGTTCTACACAACCCTATTCCTGATCGACAAGCCGGATGGTTCTCACTGCCCTATCCTAAATCTGAAATCGCTCAATGTGTTTCTGCGAGTGCCGAAATTTCGGATGGAGTCTCTTCGTTCAATCAAGACAGGAGATTTAAGTCGTCAGAACATCAATGCATTGGAATGGGAGCTTCATCCAGATGTGTTTGAGTGGCTGACGTCCCTGGGGGGGGGGGAGGGGTGCCCGACATATATCTGTTGGCGTCCAGACACAATTTTAAAGTTCCCCGGTACGGCACACGGACAAGGGACCCCGGAGTTTTTCTAGTAGACTCTCTCACGGCATCTCGGCCGTTCCATCTCGTTTATGCATTCCACCCGTTTAAGCTTCTACTTCGCCTTCTGCGGAAGTTCAAAAGGGAGGGAGGAATGATGATCCTAGGGGCCCCAGATTGGCCCCGTCAAGGTTGGTACGCAGATCTAAGGAACCGGTCAGTGGTGCCTCCTCTGAGACTGCCTCTACGTCCAGATCTCATTTCTCAGGGTCCGTTCCTACACCAGGACCTGAGCTGCCTGTTGCGTGCTAGGAAGCCTTCTTTAGCACAAATTTATTATAGTCTGGAAGACTTATTTCTCTTATTGTTCGTCTAGAGGTTTCCGACCTAGACTTTCGAATTTCTCACCTGTTGGTGTTTTTCAGATGGCCCTTGATCTAGGTTTGCGCCTGTCATCGTTAAAGGTACAGGTATCAGCCTTGTCAATCCTGTTTCAGAGGAAGTTGGCTTTCATTATGGATGTAAGGGCTATTTTCCAGGGGGTTCTTCATGTCCAGCCTCCAGTAATCCCACCGGTAGCTCCGTGGGATCTCTTTGGTTCTCAGGGCGCTTCAATCACCTCCTTTAGAGCCTCTGGAGGATGTGGATCTGAAGTGGCTCTCCTGGAAGGTGGCCTTCCTCTTGGCTATTTCTTCTGTAGGAAGGGTATCCGACCTAAGTGCTTTATCATGGTGACGCCTTTTCTGGTATTCCACCCTGACGGCGGTTCTTCGTACCAAACTGGATTTTCTTCCAAAGGTGGTGTCTAAATTTCACCTTAACCAGGAAATTGTAGTGCCTTCTTTTCCAGGGTCTTCAGAAGCTGAGGCTTCTCTTGATGTAGTCCATGCATTGCAAATTTATCTTCGCAGGACTAAGGCAACTCGTAAATCGGATTTGCTGTTTGTTCTTTGAGGCCAATAAGCGGGGCTGGCCCGCTTCCAAACAGTCCTTGGCGAGACGGCTTAGATCTGTGGTTCGTCAAGCGTATCTTTCTGCGTAGATTACTCCCCCTTAGGGAGTTACTGCACGTTCTCCCGGGTCTGTGGGTACATCCTGGGCCGCTAGTCGAGGTGCCTCGGCGGAACAGCTCTGTAAGGCGGCTACTTGGTCCTCCTCCCAGACCTTTATCAAGTTTTATGCTTTTGATACTTTTGCATCGACTGATGCACAGTTTGGTAGACCTATTCTTTCCGCAGTCCAGGAGTGTCCCCCACCCATGAGGGAACAGCTTTAGGACGTCAAAGCGTGAATTCCTGTGCTCCCTAGTGGACAAAAAAGAAAATAGGATTTATGGTCTTACCTTGATAAATCCCTTTCTTTGAGTCCATAGGGGGCACAGGACGCCCTCCCAGATGCACCTGGTAGTGGGGCTTCCTATGTAGGGAACTTCCATGGCTCTAGGGCCTGTATGCTATGCTATGTGTATGTGTGTGCTCTTACGTCTTCTCTGGCTCTGCTCCTACCTTGGGCTTGCTAATGAAACTGGTGACCCAGGGTCAGGGGGCTGGGTATAGGGGAGAAGGGAGGCAGGGAGCATGCTGGGTACTTTTTTTGTAACCCTTTGGTGCACGCTCTACCTCACCTCTCATACCCAGCGTGAATTCCTGTGCCCCCTATGGACTCAAAGAAAGGGATTTATCAAGGTAAGACCATAAATCATATTATTCCTGATACACCAGAGCAGATGGATGAGGCCTATCAATCCTAATACTTGATCAATATAAACTCCTGTGGCAAATAACCATAGCCAAGGGGCAGAACTACTGGTGGTGCAGATGGTGCATTGCACCGGGGCCCAAGAGGTTCTTGAGGCCCGCTGCCATCTGCACCGCATCCCACCATTTTCTGAGGTTTTTTTTACCTAAAATTTTGGCGGCTTGTGTGCGGATCAGAGCCAATGGGGGGGGGGGGGGGGGGGGGGAACGCAGTCGGATGGCATGTTGCATGGCGCGGGAGGGATGACTGATCGGTGCCTCAGGTGACAGCCGCTGGCGCGGCTGATTCAGTGTGGGCAGTGACGGCTGTTTGATTGGGCTGCCTACATCGGGGGCAGGCTGCAGGAAGGAGAGACCAAGAAGGAGAGACCACAGCCCGCCAATGCCCGACAAAGAGGTGTGTGGTGGTGTTCTATGAGGGAAGGTGTTGGAGTATGGATGATTGGAGGTATGTGTGAGGAGCGCAAAAAGAGGTGTTGTACTGTAAGGGGAGTTTATGGAGGTATGCTGAAATGGGTGAGGAGTACTGTGCAGGGTGACAGGTGCTGATCTATGGGGAGGTGTGCTCTAATGAGTGGGAAGTGCTGTGAGGGAAGCTGGGGTGGGGTGGGTTGCAATGCTGTGATTGGAGTGGGTGCTGTGGTGGGAGATATGTGCTGTAATGGGAGGTAGGTGCTGTGCTGCGATAACATGGGGTTGCTGTGATGGAAGATGGGCACTGTGCTGTAATGGGTGAGGGGTTCTGTGATGTGAAGGGGTATTGTGCTGTGAGGGGTTTATCAGAGAGGGAGGACAATAGACCTATCAAAAAAAAAAAAGAGGAAGGAAGAACTGGCCCTGGAAGAAGCCCTGGCAGAAGAAAGATAAGGCATTACTGGCCAAGGCAGGCAAGCAGTTAAAGCAAGAAGCTGAGGATTAAAGAGCGCCACAGTTGTGGAAAGCTCCCCACTACAGCCTCTTCTGGAGATATCAAGGAAGTTGGGGGAAGATTGCGCAGAATTGATGACAGAACAAGGATTGATAAAAAAGTTGCAATACTAGTTTAATTAAACATACATTATAATAAAATTGTGCAATTGCAAGGGGAAGGGGTTAAAAATGCAAACAAATGAATAATGAAAAAGCTGCGTCCAGTACTGGATGTTATCACCTTATTTTCTGGCAAGTGGGGAGGGAGAATGTGGACAATATGATAGTCCTCCTAGACACTGGGACATGGAATCCTTTTGCAGAGTGTCCTCCAAATAAGAACTGAGATGGTATAAGTCCTTGTTTTGGATTCTCTGTTGTATAGGGTTCCACTTTGAACCATAGGAGAGTACCTTAGATAGGTGGCGTTCCTTCAAAGGTGGGTACTCCAATGAAATTGGTGGGTGGATAAGTGTCCCGGTCTGGTTCTCCTCTATAGTCGAAATGGTGCAGTTTTCTTTTGCCAAGGTGATGTCTGGATAGGCAGCAGGATGGGGGGGGGGGGGGGGGGGGGGGGGGGGGAGCTTATTTTTACACAACTCACTAGTTCCTCCTCTGCTATAACCAGTATTAAACTATTTATTCATCAACAAACTAAGTCATGTCTGAAAAACTACATCTATACTGCATCTGTATGATTAATGAAGAGTAACCTGGGACGTGTTTTGCTTATTAAAGCCATTTCTCCATAAATATGGAACCATAGCCACTTCTTGAACAATCAGGTTTGCTACACCATGAAAAGGAGAAAATCTACTAACATTTCAGAATCAGTTGTTGAATTTGATGGGTATGAAGAGCTTTAGAAGACCATTTATATATTTGATGCATCCAAACATTTGAAAGTCCACTCTCTACGAAGAAGAAAGCACTACAGTATAACTTGGACTAGTTCAAATTTGAACAATACTTCTAAAACATTGGGGTTCATGTATCAAAAGGTGGAGAAGTTGGCCAACGCAACCAATTAGCATCAAGATAGAATTTGAGTATTTTCTATATATAATAGACCTGTATAAAGATGCTGTACTGCTCGGATTGTCTATAATTCTGGTCCATATAACTGTTAAGGGACACCTCATGAATGTTGAAGAAAAAATATTTTGGACACATTTGCTGGGAGATTTAGTAACCAACAAAGCTGCACTTTTTAATGTGTGATGAGCAATCATGCTTAAAATTACACCTAGAACTCCAAGGGAAAAATTTGATCAGTAATAGGCATTCATTTGAAGAATTGCATTTCATTTGATTGCAAATTTCAGCTTGCAGAAGAAGCAGGGAGTTTCTTCAAAACATGGTCCTTTGAGATCCCGAGACGGCATTATATCAGTCAGTTTGCAGTGTGAAGTCAACCATGATGAAGATTTTTTTTTGTTCATTTGTATGAGTTAAGTGATGCAAAGAATAAAAGAAATGGACTCCTGAGCAGTGGAGGATATTAATATGTCTGATGAATCCTTCTCCAAGAAATGATTGAATGAGATGTCTTCTTAAAGAACTTTACAGTCTGGGAGTTCATTCCAATTGTAAAGGTTTGAGTTGATTTATCATATGCAAAGTTTGTCTATGGCAGTACCTCCGGTCAAACCGTACCACAAGTGTCCTAAGGTGGCCCTACTGTCGGCCAGAAAGACTATTGCATTCTGTTGAGTTTAGGCTAATATGTACTGTTTGATTATGTATTTGATTTAAAATTGACTAACTAAATTTGACATTCTTTTCCTGTATGAATTTTTCATTTTTTACTTTTTATTTTGTAATCTATTTCATGTCATCAATATAATTCGATGTGTGTCAATTTTGACTAGTCTATTTTTTTTAACTAGTATTTGAGATCCATTTCAAAATTGACCATAAAATCACATTCAATTGAAAGCAATAGAATAAAAATAGATACTTCCTTGTGTATTTCTTTTGGAAAAAAATTCAAATGCAAGAAGCTGCTGTGTTTCCTTTAGTTCTGGATTCTGTACATTTCTTATCGAGTGCCTGCACTGGTTTGCATACATCTGGTGGAGCGTCTATGCATGCACAGGAACCATTCTGTGCATGTACAGAACAGGTCCTGTGTCATCACACCTAGTGCACCCTAAGTTACAACCTGTCCTCAATTGAGGGAATGGAAAATCCAAAGACCCAGGAGTGAAGTGCATGTATCTGAATGAGGGCAATAATTATATGGCTTCAGTGATCCCTATGTTTAGGTTCCATTATATTAAAGATTTTTGCATATCTTCAGGTTTTTATTGAATATGTTTCTGTGTGTATATGTATATCTTTAGTTAAAAATTTTTTATTTCAAATATTTTTTTGTTTGTTTCCTTTCTTTTAGCTCACATCCCAAGCAGACGACAGCCTCCCTAATACCCCAAGCATGCTTCACAACTCAGTTAGCCTACCAACACAACCAGGATCTTTGCCTGACCTTACCCGGCAATCCGAATCTTACACTGGTAAGTACAGAACCACATTAGGAGCAGACCTAAGAATTTTTTTTTTTTAAATGCCATCCTAATTATTTAACAGGTTCTAAATCTTATAAAATCAGGTAAAAATAAAAAATCAATTGCCCGTGCTAAATAATCCCATGGGGCTATCCAATTAGTCTTCAATTTGCCTGATTCTGGCATTTATTTGGGATTTTCTTTCAGAGGCAGAGATACCAAAAAATCTCTAATATTCCATGTCTTCATGATTCTAGCAGCAAAAACCCATAGGTACATGAATTTATCGTGGATTCTAATTTTCTGGGTGCTAAAATCAGGCTCTAATCGGATTGCCTGTCAAGAGAATGTTTAGGTCAAGTTCCGTCTCTAGCTCTCAAAAAATGTAGAAGAGCTAATTTGAATCTTTACCCCTCCCCTTTTTCGCTCTAAATTATAAAAATTTGGACTGAAGCAAAATTTAGATTTAAAATATTAGGTAATTTCTCTTGTAGTATAAATACAGCCAAGTGAATTAATTTGAAGATTAGTAAATTATTGCACCCAAAAAAAGAACAGTTGCTGTGAGCGACGCTGGCATTTATAGTGGATATTTTTAAGATCTCTCATGGAATGTTGGCACTCAAAAGGGTAAGTAACTGGATAACTGAATGGATTTTAGTAGCAAGCTTTCCAACTACAGGCATTGCATAAAACACATAGGCCAGTATTCAATGGCCGGGCTGGCGGCTGGCAGCGAATCCTGTGTAGGATTCGCTGCACTTTCGCCACAATTCTCCCTTCAGAGAGATTCGCCCAGCAGCCTCCCGTCCTCCCTATTCAACGCGTCAGGGGCTCTCTGCCCCTGACGGCGATAATCACTCTCTGGGGCGAATAGTCCAGGGCTCTCTCCCCTGCTGCTGCGGCTACACTGCCACTGCAGGGGATTGAGCAGAGTCCCGGCGGGGGAGCGCGCTGATACTGCCAGGAGCCCCCGCACAGCATGAGGATGGGGACGGACGGCTCCAGAAGCAGTGGCAGACCTCCGGCTCCAGCAGCCCCAGCGCTGACATCTGCGATCACCGCGCTGGGGCTGCCAGAGCCAGAGGTCTGTTGCTGCTGGAGCCGTCCCCGTCCTCTTGCCTGTCAGCTCATGTCCCCCGCATCCCCTCCCCCCCCCACCACCACCACAACCAGCGCAGCAACACACATGTGTCCCACCTGTGGGGGTGTCCAGTCACTTTGTGGGGGTGAAGAAGGGCTCGCAGGGTGCTGGCAGGGTGCTGGGATCGGAGCCGCTGCACTCACTGGTCCCGATCAGTGCAGTGAATATATGAATATTAATGAGCGGCTCCGGCTCCCGGCCCCCTGCTGGCGAATGTGTAAAAAAAAAAAAAAAAAAAATTCTGTTTAAAAAAAAATTAATATATATTAAAAATATATTCATGTGCTGCAAGTATATGAATAAAAATAGCATGCCCTTTCATAGAAAAAATATTCTGATTTTTTAACAAAAAAAAAAATTTAAAAACGCTTTAATTTAAAAGATCACATTACAGTTCACCTAAAAAAGCTGACGAATGCTAAACGGAGAATCATGGCGAAAATCAATGGAGAAAGCAGTTCTCCATTTGAGCATTGAATACACTGTCGGCGAATTCCACTAAAAACCCCATTGAAAATCACAGGCGAATTGTGGAGAATCATTTACGGCGAATCGGCAGACATTCGCTGTTCATTTGTGGCGAATTGCCTCCATTGAATATGGCGAATTGTTTTTTGTGACAGAAAATTCGCCGTTAACCCAGCGAATTGCCAGATTCACTGAAAAAAAACAGCGAATCTGAGGCATTGAATACTGGCCATAAACTAAATAGCACATAATGGTGCAAGTCCACAATTTATTTTTAAATCCTGTGTTTTTCTTGAGGATTTTTACAAACAAGAAAAATATACCAATGCATATAAAATACTTGAAAGTATGCAAGCACAAGCATAAAGTACGGACAGAAGATTACCAAGTAATGTATAGTCAGAGATAAATTACAACAGCAGTCCTCAAATGAATGAGACCATCGGGAGAGAGTGACCCCAGGGGGTCAAACCTAGTCATTTGTAGGGGACTTGAGCATATTGGGAGTATTACCAAAGGGTCCAGCCTTTGTCAAACTTAAGAGGACTTTTTATTTATGTTATGTAAATTGCTTATGAAAATGGTAATGTTGACCAGAGCTCCACCCATAAGAGAAAAACAGGATGATTGGGGGCCATATGCAAATCCTATATTTAACTTAATTTATAACATAAACTATTACATAGACCTATAGATTAACTGAATGAAGTAAGCAAAGAGGCTAATGATTTTTTGATTTAGTAGATGTAGATTTGTATTGAAGATCATTAGATTTTTAGTTTTATGCCACCCTTATTAGAACACTAGATGTGTAACTGGAGAGTATGTGTTCAAGACTATGCTCCGCTTTCTTTCTGCCAGCTTTTTTATGCATCCTTTAGGTCTAATAACTGCCCCCTGTTTTTTGCTCACTCCCTTATAAGCTTGTGGTACAAAGAGAGACCACTATATAATTCAATAATTGAAGGCTTAAATATTCTATAGAAGCACAAAATTGCTTTGCTGTTTTAGTTAGTTTTTTTCTGTATTGTGACCACCGTATACAATACTGTTCATATTCTTAATTACATTACCATTTAATAAAAACTAAAAAAAACTCCTTTATTAGCTTTTTTCAAATGTTTACATTTTGTAGGTTTTTAAATATTCATTTTGGTGCAGTTAATTTCACCACACCCACATTGTACTTTAATTCCCAAAAAATTGAGTTCATTGTGTTTAAAACAGGTTTTCGGTCTTTCTTAAATGTTCATTAAAACAAATAAAAGCTGGAAAATAACTGCTAAACAACTTTTCTGTTTTTTTTGTTTGTTTTTTAATTGCTTTAACCACAACTCATGTAAAAGTACTGTAGAATAGTTTAGCGGTATTGTATTATGAAATTCTTCAGCCTCTACTGTTTTGTCTTTGCAGGACTATCTGGGTTGGGCAGGACAATTGTGTCTTCTGGGGGACCAGAGATTAAAAGGGAAAGTAAAGAGGATGAAGAGAATAGATCGTTAGCTGATCTGTCAGACGATGAGAAGAAAGATTCTAAGTCACAGAGAAGCCGGACACGCTGCTCAATCAACAGGTCTCATAAATCTCTGGAGGGGGGAGGGACATGTCCTTAATGGGTGTTGAGGATGTTTAGTTTTTATCTTTTTATTTTATTTTTTATCTGAAATGGGGCTATTCAGTTATAACTAGGCGATAGAGCGTGTTTTTTTTTCCTTATAAACCTTCAAATATAGGCCACCATTGTGTCTTGGGGGGTGTATTCTAGTGTTATTTTCTTAGTAGCCCTCTAGTTTCCATATAGACCTGTCATCCTAACTGCCACTCCCCTCTAGTCAAGATGAAGACGATGAGGATGATAACCTTCCCCCAGAGCAAAAAGCTGAGCGTGAGAAGGAGAGACGAGTGGCAAACAACGCCAGGGAACGACTTCGTGTTAGAGATATCAATGAAGCATTTAAAGAGCTGGGGCGAATGTGTCAGCTACATCTTAACAGTGAGAAGCCACAGACCAAGCTTCTGATTCTGCACCAGGCCGTTTCGGTCATCCTCAGCTTGGAGCAGCAAGTGCGAGGTGAGTGGGACCTGATGGGAGAGCAGTGGGGCACGGATCTGTCTGTCTGTCCTTCCCTTCTCATCCTTCTCTGCCCCAGTAATATACATGCACAGTTATCCCTCCTCCTTCAATCTTTTGCTTCTGAACAATACATGTATATTCTCCCTCACCACTCCCTGCTTGCTAATGTATTGTGATACCTTTTGCTTTGTTTTTTTGGGCCTGCAGGAGGTTTGTTGGGAGCACTGGCATGAACTGCATGGGGAATCATTACTATCACATTCCTGTAGTTTTGCAGCTGGAAATGGACTAGTTCATGGTTAATACAGATGTGACACATTTCAGTTCACAGAACCGTTTTATACGGTCCTGCTGAGGTTTGAAGCAGATTTTTTTGAATTAATATAGTTTGGAATATTCATAACCCCTAATATTCAATTGTTGGCGTATATTAAATATCAGTATAAAAAAAGTGTTATAAAAAGGTATGACACACTTATAAAAATGGGCCTACAGGTAAATGCATCAGAGAAAGAGTTACTCATGACTGCTGTAATTTTGATTGGTGATCATTGTGTGTGTGTGTGTGTGTGTGTGTGTGTGTGTGTGTGTGTGTGTGTGTATCTGGGCTGTGCATGCTAAAGCCTGTTCCTCCTCAAGGTAATGCCTCCCTTTCTCTGCAGACTTTCTTTTTTCCAGAATCTGTTTTTTCTTGGTGAGGTGAATGGATGGCTTCCTCTGCTACTCCAACTGCTCATTTTAATATAAGTGGCTAAATTTCAGCCTGTGCTTTGCTCTTCATGTTTCAGTTAAATACCTAGAAATTCCATCATATGTGTCATTTTCTACAGTGCTTCATCTTCTTTTGCTATCATATCCCTTTCCTACTCCCAAATCTGCCACTGCCTATTTTCTCACAGACAGTTCTCCAACCCCTACCTTCTCCAGTCCTTGTCCCATCCCACCCTCATCCAACACACATCCTGTCCCACTGGCTTCGCACTCACTGCTCCTCCAAGACGACAGCTGGGAAATGTGGTACTAGCAGTCCGTTACATGCTGCACCAGCTCTTCTGAAACTTTGTGGCAAACAGAGACTTTTTAACTGAGCTTTAGATGCATCTTACTGTCCTTTTTGGATTTTTGGTCCACATTACACACTTGAGGTCAGCATATATTTAACCTATAAAGGCTCTACTTCTATTTATAGTTGAGCCATTATTTGGCAGACAAGACAAGTGGATAAAAGGTCATCCACTCTCGTAGTACCACCAAAAAGTGCTATTTTCCACATTTGTTTTTTCTTTCTGGACGGAATTATAGTGAATATTTCAATGCTTGTAATACTGAGTGGAATATAGACCATTAAGGTGCTTGTATGCTGGTGATCTGACATTTTCATAAAACGAGAGTGGAAAACAATAGGATTGTATAGGATTGTCAGATTTGGCATATTTCCAAAGCAAAATGCATATCTGACTACACATTAAAGACTTTTTCTGGAAAAGCAGTTTAGGCATTCAGAATGCTGATTAGTTTTATTTTAAATTGTGATCATTGCAGTTAATTGGACTATTTTGATGTGGTCCAAATCTTACTCATATCACAGCTACTGCCTACTACAGGATTTATTAAACAGAAGCTTAATAGTCAGCAGCCCTTTGCAAGGTATCATTTTACACCTAGTTTAAGCTGACTGTATGGGAATGGGTCATAGGGTCAACTCATTGAAGGTCGACAGGGTTTAGGTAGACACCTGAAATAAGTCGACATGGCTAAGGTCGACATGAGCATTAGGTCGACAGTCAATAGGTCAACGACCTATTTCAGGTGTTGACCTAAGCCCTGTGAACCTTCAGTGGTCGACCTAATGTATGTGGACCTTCAGAGGGTCGGCCTAGTGACCATAACCTGACTGCATAGCTCTATATGTACGATATATTTAGTCTTTTATGATTGTAAATTGAGGCGCTCATGTAAGCCATCACATAGTATTGATTCAAATCTCAACATTTTGCATGAAAGAGATTGGCACAGTAATGCGCACCCTGTAATCGTATAGGAGAAAAGAATGGTGCAATTGGAAAGACTGTTAAGAAAATATACAGAAAATTCTATGAATATATAAAAAAAACACTAAATGCCTTAATGATTGTAATTATATAATAGTTATTTCAAACTTTGTGTTCTGTAAAGAAGAAGGTATGATTTAGAATTCCCTTAATTTAAAAGCAGGTAAATTCAACAATTTAATACAGCTTTAAATCTTCTTTTTCAAACTATGAAATGTTTATTTGAGATATTGATACTGGGTGCTGTAGTGCTACAAAATAGAACACTATATAAAGCAAACAGATAAATATTGTAAGATCCAAATATTTCAATAGAAGTTACATACAGTGGCCTATAAATTTATAATTGTGATATTTTTTAGGCAGAGCGGTTATAAATGTGTCTATGTACAGGCAATGTGATTCAGTCATCTATTCTTTTAGCTAATATTTTATATGTTGTCTAAAACACATAAGAGATTTTTTTCCCCATTCATGAAGGTAAATTAATTAAGCATTCAGTCTTACAGAAATGTCATACTGTGGACATTGCTATAATATTAGTCTTTTCATGGCAGTTAATGTTCTTATTTATTAACAGTTTCTTGTATAGCGCAGTATATTCCATTGCGCTTTTCAAAAGGAAACCGTGAAACAGCAAACGGGGTATTTACACAGTCAAAAGGTCGTTGCCATCTCATATGAATTTGTTGGCCCGGCAGAATTGATTTTGTGTAGTTAATTCTGTGTACAGTCCTTAGAGACAATTTTCTGCATTAGAAAATAAAACTTAGTTATAGCTGTGTTCATTATTTTTACAACTAGTGTTTTTACATTCTAATCTTAAATTCCCTTTAAAAATATAAACTGCTTCACATAAGATTTAGTTTTTTACTCCATTGTTTCTGTAAATATGTATCCTTCCCCTCCCTTCAGTATATTTGTCTTCAATTGTGACCAAGATTTTACAGAATAAGCATGAGAAAAACCTTCATGCAGTCTCCAAATAAAACCAAAAAGGAATTCAAAACCGGTCTTTAAGAAATCCAATTCTAAATAACAAGTGAAAAACTCTGTCCATAAATGTTGTTGTGTTCATCAAAGCAACATACGAACAGAGGAAGACATATTACAGCTGATGTGCAAACTAAATATTTTTGTATTTCATCTTGCATTAAATTTTTTAAAATCTTTTGTATACAAAGCACATTGGTCAAAATTGATCATAATCCCTTATCTCTAA
Organism: Crinia signifera; assembly: GCF_055691185.1. Classification (NCBI taxonomy): domain Eukaryota; kingdom Metazoa; phylum Chordata; class Amphibia; order Anura; family Myobatrachidae; genus Crinia; species Crinia signifera. The sequence goes on along the minus strand of NC_139217.1, from coordinate 204,604,235 downwards.
ACTAGAGGCCAATTCAAGGCATTTTTTTCAATCTTGGAATTGAAAAAAGGCTCAATACCGATATTGGCCTAAGGATCGCTGTAGGGAGCATGGAGAGTTGTTGTCGGGAGCACCAAGTGAGACTTAGTGTAGGGAGCAGTGAGGGAGGATTGTAGTAGAGCGCACTGAGGATGGTTTTCTGGGAAAAACAGATGGATATAGGGAGTGTGTACATGGCGGGTAGCAATAAAGAGACACCGCACCAGTGGCATCTGAAATGTAGTTCTAGCTGCAGATCTGGAGCCGCTTCCTCGATTGCCTGCCAGTCCACCAGCTCCAAACGTCTGGCAGCTGGAGCTACATTTGAAATGGCCCGGCCCTGTATGTGTGTCTATGGTTGCCTGCCTAATCGCCATATACACCACTGCCACCCAGACCGCACCGCCAGACAGCATCTGAGTCAAGTGCTGCTCGTGCTCAGAACTGCCCTGGCAAAACTGAGCATGTGCAACCTAATCCTGTGATTCTTAAGATTTGAGGCTCCTATTCAGAGATTCAAATCCCAGCATATTTGTGCCAAAATCCCGAAATACTGCCAATCCCAGGATTAGCCTCAAATCTAAAACACCTTGCCTGTGTATAGACAGTATAAACTGCACTGCTCAAAATGTAAATGCCAATGTGTGTGTGTGTATATGTGTGTATGTATATATATATATATATGTATATGTATATATATGTATATATATATATATATATATATATATATATATATATATATATATATATATATATATATATATATATATATATATATATATATACATATACACACACAAATAATATTTCACATGGCACCCCTGGTAATGAAAGGTTTATTGGGGCCCTGAGCTAACCCTCCCCCGATTTAACCGTTCACTTTCCTGGGGTCCAGCAGCGGAGGAAGCAGTAAAGAGGAGGGCAGCACTGTGGAGGAGAAGGACACAAGAGATCGTGAGCGGAGGATGTCAAACAACGCGCGAGAGAGAGTGCGCGTCCGTGACATCAATGAGGCTTTCAAGGAATTGGGCCGCATGGTGCAGATGCATTTAAAAGCCGACAAAGCCCAGACCAAGCTCATCATCCTACAGCAGGCCGTACAGGTCATAATGAGTCTGGAGCAGCAAGTGCGAGGTATCCTCCACTACAGTCCACAATATCTATATTCATTAAATTTCCATTTTTCCTGCACAACTAATTTTATCATCTGAATGCTCTACCTACTTTATCACTTAACCCATTTTTTGTTTCTCTGTTTTTACAAATTGCAGCACATCAGATGTTGCATGTCACCTCTGTCACCTGTCATGCTACCAGCTTTGATTTTCTCAATAATATGATTTGTCTGCCCCTAGGCATTGACGTCTATGCTCTTTTGAATGTACTACTTGTGTTGGCTAAGCAGTGTTTTAATTGCTGTTATGCCTTGGCTACAGAAAGCATTTAACCCCTTGAGTGGTGAGTCTTGCTGGGGCAGGACAAACCTACCAGGGCAGGTTTGTCCTGCTCCAGGAGAACACACCACAGGAAGTTGGAAGCCCCCCCCCCCCCCTCAGTCACCTCCTCTCCGGGGTTAGTACGCCGGAGATTCCCTGCCGCCGCTGTCCCCGCCTGTCACATTCACAAGTGACATCGGCGGCAGGCTGGGGGATGTTTGTGGCAGCTCGGGAGGACTCTGGTGCCTGAGTGCTCCCGAGCCTGCCACCGATGTGGCAGGTGGGTCAGGGGAGCTCCGGCGTACCGATCGCCGGAGCAAAGGTGATGGGGGGCTCTAGAGGTGCTGCGCCAGTGGTGCACACCTGGACACCACTGGCGCGCACCTAATTCTATATTAGTGGTATGCCCGGAAATTTTCCGGGACAGCCCGCTGCGGCAGCGCAGCTGAGCCCGGAAAGTTTCTAGGCATACCACCCAAGGGGTTAATATTTGGCAACCTTCTGCCATCACAAAGAAGCCCAGGTAAATATCTGACTTGCCGCCAGGCTATCACATCGCTCCAACTAAAGACACTATATATACTTAGTTTCCTCTTTCATTTTCGTCCCCCTTAGCGTCCCCCCAGAGACTGATTGTTCAGTGTTCCACATACATAATTGCTGTCAGGTCCTTTTAGTATTCCTCCACTCACTACACTAGTACATGTAAAATAAAATATTTTTTTCATTAACATCATAAGCAGTGCCCCCACAAAAAGAGTTATCTTTTTCTTTCCGCAACATTTATGGTTACCCATAACTTAGGGGAGCACCACCAGCAGATAAATACAGGAGATATTTATATCTTTATTTAAGTACAAGCTGGTATCAAATTAACACAATTACATTGGTCAGTGCAAGCCAAACCCCCCCCCCTTCTTTCCAATCACAAAGAAGCCCCAAGAGGGTCAAAGATTAGAAATAAATCTACAGAAGTTTACTTTTAAGGGATTATTACGAGGGCTGTGCAATTTGGAGTCTTACATAGCACAACATGTTAAATTTAAGGATTAAATACAAATGACACATAATAGACCCAATTTTACCTCTGCATATATTTTATATAGTGGTTACCAGCCCCTGCTGGTAACCACTAACCACCATGCAATGCGAATGGCAGTGCAAGTCTTCCATCCTAATATATTATTGTCCATGTGTATGTTATCCTTGACTATTCTGGGAAATGTGTACATGCTTTTTAACTCCAAAGCATGCAGTAACTCTACCTTTTACTTTAATAGGGCCCCATATACGGATATCTCTGGGGGCCCTCCTCAACCATGATCAAACCTTCCCCACATACACACACAATCACACCCTCCAAACCAAGGAGCGAGAACAGTCCCTTCATTCTGCCATTTCATCCACCCTGCCCCCCCAAGTGGAGTGAGAGTACCCCCTCCTTTACAAAACCAAAAAACACCGTTCAGTGGCCAGGAAGCCCAGGGTGCGGAAGAGCCCTCCTCTGTAGTTGCATGGGATTGGTGCTGGCCAGCTGCCAGGACACTATTAAAAATAAAAAAATTCTCCAAAAACCACATTGGACCCGCTAAAGGGTGTCCCCTTTGCTCATCCCTTTTTTGGGGCCTACTTTCACCTTTTAGTACACACACAATGTCTTAAATTTTGTATTTTTCCCTTAATGATTATTTTTACCTTCCGGAATCCATTTCTTAGAATACATTTCCCTTGCTTCTGTCCATTCATATGTTTCTCTTTCCATTCTGCATATGCTCATAGTAATTTCAGCATTTACTATTTACTCCTCTTGTATCATCTGTTTCTTGTGATACTCTGTTATTGTTACTGTTTTTGTCATTATCCTGTCAATTTGCTGTCATGTTTACTGTGTACTTTTATTTATCTGTGCTAAGCTAAGCGTTCCTTTAAATTGTTTGGTGAATGAAAGCAATAAATATTATCAGGTGGGAATGGAGAGTGTGTGCGAATTTGAGTTTCTTTTCTCTGTATGCATTTGGCAAAGATCATGCAAACTTTTCAATGCTTGGTGCCATATACTGCATTCATTTAGAAAGTTTATCAAAATGCATCACTTTAATTTCACCATAACAAATACAATTGTCTTAAACTTAAAGGGAAATAAAGCCATCCAGAGAATGGTTTCAATGTCTGCATGTTGAGGGTAACCACCATATACCAGCATGTGATTCTACATGGCACTTTAGACCACTCTTCACAACCACTAACATCCTTGTTTCATAGAACGGAACCTAAACCCCAAGGCTGCCTGTCTGAAGAGGCGTGAAGAGGAAAAAGTATCGGGTGTAGACCCACAGATGGGTCTGTCTGGAGGACTGCCAGGTCTTGGGGACTCTCATAACCCAGTGGGACATATGTGAAATGAGGTCAGTTATTTTTACTTCTGCTATACTAACATAATTCTTAAATCAGTAATTTCTCAAAGTTTTGCTGTGTGTGGTTTCTACAAAAAGTTTTTTACTTTTCTGCAATATCACATTTTTTAAGGCGTTGAGAATAAATAACAATTGGCAATATAAAGCAAACCTTTTTAACACACCAAAAAATGAGCAACAAGTGTGCAACATATTTCAATAGTTACAGTTGTAGTCACCCTTAGAGAATGGTAATCGCCAAAATAACAGACAAAATGTGTCCTGTTGATATAAAAGTTACAGGTAGGCAAAGAGAAATAGGACAAGCATTGGGGTACAAAGTGGTTACAGTCTGATCTGGTTATTGGTCAACTATGGCTGACCGATCCTGAGAAGGACACGCTGGGCTGCATATCAAAAGTTGTAGTAAATTAAAATCCTCAGATCTAAATCTGTTCCAAACAATTTGGTTTCATTCACAGCATTTAAAAGAAGCAGATGTATTCTAAACAGGAGTCTTACAAATGTTTCATATATCATTTATATATAAAAATTAAGTCTGTAATTCTTATATATAAAAAGATAGATAGAAAACTTTTTTTTTTTGTACTCTGGTTATTTATTTGAAAAGTGTGGCAAATCAGTGATTTGTATACCTTTTCACTCATCAGTCTATTTTTTTTTTTTTATAAAATTGTTTAGGAGAGATGCTGTGATCTCCAACCCAGGGAGCGCCTGTTGTTGTGACGTGCTCTACCTGGTGTGCATGGAAGTGCTGTCCCTTGGTTTCTGGCTGTGGGGATGAATTCTGGAGGCTGGTTCGGTTGCAGGGGATAAACAGTGAGGCGTCTGGATATTTGGGTGTCCTTGCTCTCCACCAACGCGTTTCGCTAGAAAGCTTTTTCAAGGTGCTACCTGGGGTACCTGCTATCAGTGTTTTGTAACCTCTATAATGGGGATAACAATTGCCACCTGTTGCATGTGAATTAAAAAATCTGATCCCTTTTACAAATTATATATATATATATATATATATATTCATATCAGTGTCAATAGGAGACAAAACCAAGTCCTCACATACTTTTCAAGTTTAAAAATGAGTATTATCCGTTTTCATCATTTCCGCACATGCGTTCCACCAATACATAGGGGGATATTCAATCGCCGTCGAGCATCTCCCGTGGGGGAGATGCTCGACGGGCCCTATTCAATGCTGTCTTCCCTGACAGCATTGAACAGGGTTTCCTTGCAGAACGAGCCCGACATCTCTAGCTGTCGGGCTTGTTCTGCCAAAAACAGCCGGGAAGTGACGAGCTGCCGGCTGCAGCTCGTCACTTCCCGGCCGCAATTTGAGGCCACGCCCCCTTCTCGTCCCGCTGCAGGCGGGACATTGAATCCCGCCTGCATGTTCTCGGTCGAGCTGACCGAGAACGGGACTGGGTCACGGCAGGCGAGCAAGCTCGTCTGCCGTGACCAGAAGATTGAATACCCCCCTTAGTATAGTATCTCCGCACTCAGGCTATTTCTGCCCTTTTCCAAAATGGCAGATTACGTGAGAGGAGGAATGAAGAATAAAGCAACACTCTCCCTTCCATTGCAAATAGAGCTTAGAGAAATAGACAGCTCTGGCGTGTATAACCCGGAAGCACGTAATCCACCATTTTGGAAAAGGGCAGAAATAGCCTGAGTGTGGAGATACTATACTAAGTATTGGCGGAGCGCATGTGCGGTTCACCAGACCCGGAAATGATGAAACCGGATATCCGGAAACGGGTCTTGTAGTATTATGTGCATTTTTAAGCTTTTATGTACTGTAATCGTTTTTAAACTTGAAAAGTATGTGAGGACTTTTTTGTCTCCTATTCACACTGATATGAATATATATATATATATATATATATATATAGAATTTGTAAAAGGGATCAGATTTTTTAATTCACATGCAACAGGTGGCAATTGTTATCCCCATTATAGAGGGTATAAAACACTGATAGCAGGTACCCCAGGTAGCACCTTGAAAAAGCTTTCTAGCAAAACGCGTTGGTGGAGGAGAGCAAGGACACCCAAATATCCAGTCACCTCACTGTTTATCCCCTGCAACCAAACCAGCCTCCAGAAATTCATCCCCACAGCCAGAAACCAAGGGACAGCACTTCCATGCACACCAGGTAGAGCACCTCACAACAACAGGTGCTCCCTGGGTTGGAGATCAGCATCTCTCCTAAACAAGTCTCCCTACATTGGCATCTACAAATGGGACAATAATCTGGAGGTATCATAGGAACGGACACAGGACATTATACGGCTAAACTGTGGGTGACTATCCCTTCTCTCATTTTTTACTTCTGTGGTACATACAAATGTTTATGGATATAAGATTTATCCCAACTTTTTAATCGTACTTATTTTTAATAAATTTATACTTAAACATATTCTCACCTGTTGCATGTTTTTAGGGAGCGCGGCTTCACCTTCCCTTTTCTTGCACTTCAGTTTTTTTGGGCTTGACTTCCCAATTTTAGAAGCCGCAGCTCCAGCAGGACAACTCCTCCCAGGCGCCCCTCTAGGGCACTTCGGTGACCTATCCCCTCTACATGGTCTCAGTTATGTCCCTCGTTGTTACAAATGGAATTGGACAGGACGCTCCCACTTGAGATACGATAGGATATATCCGGCACACTTCCTTATTAGATGTCAATATATTTTACTGTGTTGCAATACCTCAAACGAAAGACAAAAAAAATCGCACTTTTCATAGTGTAGATGTTATTGTAAATGATAATTTTTCTAATAAATGTGTATTCTCCATACCGAAACAAAGCATTTCCTTATGCCACAAGATATCTCATATGGTATTGTCTGATGCCTCAACATTGGACATCAGACATTGGACATTATCCCTATAGATTGTAAGCTTGCAGCAGGGCCCTCCTACCTCCAAGTCTGTCTGTTGTTGCCCAGTTTGTCTTATCACTGTTTACTATTGTAAAGCTCAACAGAATCTGCTGCGCTATATAAGAAACTGTAAATAAATAAATATGAAATATCTTGTGGCCTAAGGAAAGGCTCTTTTTCGGTACGGAGAATACACTTTTATTAGAAAAATTATTATCATTTACAATAACATCTTGACTGTACAGATTTAGTTATTGCTTACTATTAAAAAAAAAAACATGTCACTTAATGCAACATATTGCCAAATAGAAATGAAATGCTCTGTAGCATTAATCTTTTCCATAGGTCTGCACTGAAATGTCAGGTTAAGATAATTTTTGCTTTATAGTTCTTGTTTGTATAATTGTTCTTTTTATTATTCATGTATTTCCAATCTCTAATTTGACTTTTTTTCTTCTCTCAACAGTTTCATCGTGCTTCTTGGAACTTTTTTCACAGTTCTTTGGGTTATTTTTTTATATATATAATTATAAATTTGAAAATTTGTTTTACAATTTTTCTTTGTTTGGAAAAACCTTTGAGACACGGAAGTCTTTGTGGCCTTGACTATATTTTTCCCAAGAAGTAGACTGAGTTTTCCAGTGGGGAATGAAAAGAAAAAAGATTTTAAAAATGGACTTGATTGACATCTCAACTTTGGACTTCTGCTTAAAAGAAAGAAGAGACGTCATGAGGAAATTGCCTTAACTAAAACAAGAAACACATAAACGTATTTAAAAGATGGAAGTTGTAGAAAGTACGCCCAGATACTATTCACCCCTTCAGCTCTGTGGGGAGAAATGATGATTTCCCTGACCGTGTGCCTATACTTCTAAGACAAACACAAGCAACTTTTTTCTTTTATTCTCTTGGAATATAAAAACAATTAAATGTATACATAAATAGGCATCAGATTTTTTTTTTTTTTTTTTTTTTTTAAACTTAGAACAAATAGAAATCACTTTTTTCAGGTTTGTTTTTCCAATGGAATTTTTTTTTAATAAAACTCAGAACAAAAATTCTAAAAATACAAAAAGAGCTGCAACACTCTTACCCCTTTTCCTTGATTTCCTATGCCTCAACCACTGTGCTGTCTATCTTCCTACCTTTCTACAGTTTGTTTATGTTCAACCCTTATTATGTCACCCTATTCTGAAACATTTTGTGCTAGATGTTTTTTCTAATTTCGACTCTAGGAACCCAAGTTCATAGCACCTTTTTTGGTGTTACAAATCTGTAAAAGTTCCTATGCTACAATATCCTTGAAATGTTTTGTTCATCAGCCAGAAATTATCAAGAGGAGTTTCCTCTGGAGTTCAAGGAATTTGTACAGCTCTGAGGTTTGGTCATGCAAAGGAACTTGTACACAGGTATCTATGTAATGTGGTCTTTTTTTATTATTATTTTTTATTTTTTTTCTTCCTCTGTAAACTCCAGATGTGCAAACCTGGAGTGATGTAAAATCAAAACCTCTGTGAGTTGGTATTCTCAAGATTTTGTGTAATATGGTCTTTATCAAGACTAGTCCATGGGGAACTAGTAATGGCTGGCTCATCCCCCAACACGCCTTCCATGTGACATATTACAGCTCATGTGCTTCCCTAATTATGTCCGTTAGATCTTCTTGGTAAGGTCAACATCTTTGGTCTCAAGGGGATCAGTCATATTGTGTTTACTGTTCAGCAAAATATGTCCCCTAATATGCAGGATCTGCTAAATGTTTCCAGCCCAAATTATGTTTACGGTGTTCTTCCCTTTTCATTATATTTTTTATTGTTGTAAACAAATGTTCCCAGATAATGGTAGGAAGAGAAGAGTGGGTGATGAAGTGCCCTCGTTTTGCCTGCACAAATTTAAATCCTTTACAGCATTTCCTGTTATGATCCTTTTTATCATGGTTTTTTTTTTTCTGGTTACTATAAACAGCTATTGTCTTTTGAACCTCTTGTATTGTTATATGTGATAAACAAAATGCCATGCTGTATTTTTTAAAAGATACAATTTAAACAAAAGCAGTGTTTCTAATCCTCTGGCTGCATGACATGGCTGCTTTACAATGCAAGTACAATATGCAACAGAATGGATGGTAGAACAGAGCTTTTTCAAAATCTCTTCTTATGTTATCTTGGAGAGAAATGTTTGTTATTATAGTAAATGTAGCATTAAAATTGTAGGGTGCAAATCCCTTTATTTTTGTAGGTATATTTTGAAGGGAGGGAGTGGTTCTGGGTTTTTGGAATTTTTCTGGAAAACTGCCTTGAATCGTTCATAAGTATTTTTATATTTTTTTAGCTGGAATCCTGTCATTTTTGTTTACTTTACTTTTACCTGTGTCTAGAAACAACGGGGATATGGAAACATTTGCAGCCTTCCTGGGTGGCTGCATTCAGTGTTGGAAGTGCAAGAGCAAGTGACAGTTAGCAGATTTTAGACTGCAACAGTTCTTTGCATTGCTGCTTCTAATACAGACTGGGTATATTTTAATGGACTATAAATTAACCATTTAAAATATCCAGATATGAATTTGTGATTTATAGTGAGGATTTTTTTTTTTCTTACACTATCCCAGTCATCCGTTCTTTTTGGGAGGTGGGGAGTGACATTGTACTTAAAATACGCAAATGAAGCTGTTTTCTTTACTTTTTTTTTTTTTAACTATACACAATTTTTACTTGAAAGACCAGAGTTTGGTATTTATATATTTTCCACCATTCCACCATTCAGCAAGGCCGGGAATGTGAAAGCCTTATTACCCCCCAAATTAAGTTACCAGAAAATATTTGAAAACACTTCATTCAAGAAGAAACACAAGCAACACATGTGGTTTATGTTTCTTGAGTGCCTCTGATATCTCTCCAATTTTTTTTTATTATTATTATTTTTTTTTTTTTTTAATAATTTTATACAAGTGTCAAATCAGCTGGCTGGATTATTTGGAGTTTTTAACAAAAAAAAATAATCCTAACTTTTTTAAATAGATTTTGGAACTGTCCTGTATATATATACCTGTGTTGTAGCAATACATGTAAGCTTTTATAACTATATAACTTCTTGAATCCCAGTCTTTCAGATGTTGTATACTGATGAATGATAAAAAATAAAATAAATAAAAAAAAGTTTGTAATAAAGTTTTTACGTTTTTAACTACAGTAATTATAATTAATGTTCCATTTGTACTGTATTTATTTTAGGAAAAGTAGTTGACTATTATTGGCTTTTACAGTAAGTTCATGCAGGGCATGCCTTGTGAAGTGGATCATTAACAAAAGACAAACTGTACGGATCATGTTGTTGAAAGGGCACAGACGTATAAAATGAAATTGTACAGAAATGTCACTACTGAAAACTTTTTTTTTTTTTGCATTGCAGTATGATTTGGGAAATGTTTAGCTGATGGACTAGTAAACATTGGGCTTGCTGCTTTTAGTAAGAGTAACATGGTAAAACTAGTAATTTTCTCTATTAACTATAATTAGCCCTCAGCATTGAATAATACAATAGGTATTTATATGTACACATTGTAAGTTCTGGGGGCACTGTGTTCCTGGTTGTGACCTAAGTGTATCAGCAGAGACCGGTAACGGAACTGTGGAGACTTGCTATAGCAGTGCATATACTGGAGATGGTAACTGATACACAGTTGAACAGGGAATTGGCAAATACTCTGACAGAGGCATGGAGTCTAAACCCGCCGTGCTTTTCACCAGGAAGTTCCACAGGGAACTATGGTCACACAGTTTGGGAACCACTGACTTATGTCATTATAATTACAAGTAGAATGTTCATAAAAAGGGAACCATACAGAATGTACTATGCAGGTCCTGAAAAATGATGATATACTAAATAAAGTGAAAAAGGAAAAATTGGACAGTATCTTGGCCGCTTTCCCTGATGTTGTGCTGCCTTTCCCTTACCGAATAGGGACCATTCCCTTGGGTCCCAGAAAAGTTAATATGAAAAAGGTGTTTTTGGTAGGGGAAATCGTGCTACAACAGGTTAATCCTAGATTTGAATACTTATCTTCTAGGTTGATAATACAGGTTGAGTATCCCGTATCCAAAATGCTCGGGACCAGGAGAATTTTGGATAACGGATTATTCCGTATTTCGGAATATTTTAATATTTAAATTATGTATTTTGAAGTATCTTGCATGTATGCTGTATAAACACATAAAATACACACAAATATATTTTATTACCACATAAAATACACTCAAATATATTTTATTTGTTCAAAAAACAAGGTTTCAAACATGAAACAAAATTTGTGTACTATCTCAGATATTGAATTTGTATGCCAAGCAATCATTGTCTTGCACATATATAGTGCCAGTTACATATCATGTCACCAGTAGTGCTGTTACAAATGTCCCCAGTGAGTTTTTAGCAAAAAAAAAAAAATGTCACTTTCTGGAATGTACGGTTTTCGGAATAATTCGGATAACGGATACTCTGATACGGGATACTCAACCTGTAGTATATTTTTTCCTTATTCGATCATTTCTGATCCTTGTTTCAATAAAGTTCTCGTTGAGTATGTGGAAAGATAAGGAAAAAAGAAAAAAAATATTTCAGGGAAGGGAAATGCTGGTGGGGGTCACTGGAACTCTTTTTTTTCAGTGACCCCCACCAGCATTTCTCCTCCTAAATATATATTTTTGCTGTTTTCCTTATCTTTTAACATACTCAACGAGAACCTTATTGAAACAAGGATCAGAAATGATAGAACAAGGAAAAAAGATACTATTATCGACCTAAAAGATAAGTATTAAAATCTATGCTTAACCTGTTATAGCACCATTTCCCCTACCAAAGTCACCTTTTTCATCATACTAAATACAGTGGGCAGTATTCAATTACTGTTTTCAGCATATGCAGAGAATCCTGTTTGGATTCGCTGCACATTTGCCGCATTCTAGAGGGCTGGATCATTCGCAGCCAGCCCTCCCTCTCATCCTATTCAATGCCGCAGGGACTCGCTGCCCATGACGGCGATTTTTTGCTGCTGCAGGACGTGGCAGGCAGGGAGATGGAAGCCTCCCTGACTGCGCCTGACACTTCTGTGGGAGAAGGAGGGCTCCTGGGGAGACAGGCAGCAGAAGCAGGCCCGCCGGGAGAGCTGGCAGGGGATGCGGTGGAGGGAGCTGCAGCTCTGGTCCCGCTCGTGCATATGTAATGAGCAGGACCATTGTGCAGTGCATATTAATGAGCAGCTCCCCGCCCCCTGCTGGCATATGTATTGATTTACTGATTTTTCGGACATCAAACAATAAAAAAAAAACTTTTATTTTAAAAGATCACATTCCAGTTCACCTTAAAAACATGGCGATTGCTAAATGGTGACACGCGGCGAAAATCACGTTGAAAGCAATTCGCCATCCAAGCACTAAATACACTCAAAGCGAATTACCGCAAATGTAAGTGAAAATCCCATTAAAAAACAACAGCGAATTGAAGTAAGCATGAAACTGAGAACTGGCCAGCATTCACTGTTCGCTTTTGAATAGGGTGAAACAACAGATTTTCAGTAAAAAAGATTCACCGCAGAGAGTGAAAACAGCCCGATTCGCCGTAAAAAAACGGTGAATCCTGAGCATTGAATACTGCCTAGTGTCTAATGCTTATAAATTCTTGGCCGACTTGTATTTGTCAAACAGGATATTCAAAGCACTGTTAAAGAAAACAATGCTTTGTGTAAAAAGTCACAATGGCTGATGTCTCGCAGTGCTTACAGTAGACCTTAAAACTTAAAATTATATTGTAGCTCAGGAATGCTCCTATTTAGCTCTAGTTTCGGTGTTCCCACTACTTACTTTGATATCCAGACTTTACGTAGACATTAATAAGGTCAACATGATCAAAATGTTGACTTGACAATGGTCAACATAAGTTATTCACAATTTATTACATTTTTATTTTTATAACTTTTTAATGCTTTACCATCCACATTGACTATTATTGGGAACATTATCTTAAGAACAGAAACAATCTTTTTCAAAGGTATAGATGCGCCAACACAGGTTGCTGCACTTTTTACCACCAAGGAATACCAACCCGACTTACACGTGAAAAACAAAACAAAAAAGGTGGACACTAATGCGCTGTCTGTAATTAAGAGTATGGCGTCTATTCCTATATAAGAAATATATACAAACAAGGGATCCTTTATTCGCACAGGACCCACATTAGTTTGGAGGATGACGGGTGGACCCCCCCCCCAGTGAACTGTATACACTGGATATTTCTTATAGAGGTTCTGTAGGGGGTGTGCTACCACTGGACATAATGAATTGTATACATAAAGAAGAAGAGAAAAAGTATGTCTTGGCGTGGTGCACCTGATTGGACTCACAGGAGTAAAAGTAAACGGTACTCTTTACCTAGCACGGCGCCCACGATCTTGATCGTGGGCATCGTGAGGTAAAAAATCGCGTCGGTCGCGTCGTATGCGGGCTAAAGATGCCCGGCCGCGACGCGACCGACGCGATGTCCACGATTTCCCCATTGAAAACCATGTTAAACATGGACATCGCGTCGGTCGCGTCGCGGCTGGCCATAAATGTGCACACGATGGCCGCGACGCGATGCCCACGATTTGCCATAGGAATCAATGTTAAAAGGCCCGATGGACACGATTTTCATGTTAAATGGCTGAATGGACCCGATTTTACCATAGGAAACAATGTTAAATGGGCCTTAGAGCCCAAATAGTTACCCTGAACTCTGAAATGGCCCCCCCAATTGTTTACGCCACCCCACGATCAACGTCAACCCGAAGCGTGGCGAGCCCGCGAGGGGCGGCGGTACGCGTCCTCCGACCTTTTCATACCCCCACTATCCACGTCGGCGTGGAGTTGAGAATAGAATAGTGTGGCGAGCCACCGAGCCCGAAGCGTGGCGAGCGGACGCGGATACCTTCACAGGTAAACGCGTCCCTTCGCGGGCTTCACAGGTGTCCGCGTCGCCATGGACACCTGTGAAGCCCGCGAGGGGACGCGTATAGCTGTGAAGGTATCCGCGTCCCCTCGCGGGGCTCGCTGCGCTCGCCACGCTTCGGGCTTCTATTCTCAACTCCACGCCGACGTGGATAGTGGGGGTATGAAAAGGTCGGAGGACGCGTACCGCCGCCCCTCGCGGGCTCGCTGCGCTCGCCACGCTTCGGGTTGACGTTGATCGTGGGGTGGCGTAAACAATTGGGGGGGCCATTTCAGAGTTCAGGGTAACTATTTGGGCTCTAAGGCCCATTTAACATGGTTTCCTATGGCCACATCGGGTCCATTGAGGCATTTAACAGTAAAATCGCGTCCATCGGGCCTTTTAACATTGATTCCTATAAGATTGTGTCTGGGTTCTGAAGCCAGATATTTCCCAGTAATGTCAATCTGAACCTATGCGTGACTCCCTGTTTCTATTGGAGGCAGCAGTGCTGAGTCTCAGAAGTGGACTCCAGCATGTCCGCCCCCTTCAGGGTATAATCAATGGCACGGTAGCCTTGCTAAAGAGACCCGCCACATTGGTAGGGATATCTCTTTCTACATCAGTTCATGCGCACATGGGACTCCTGTAAAGTGAAATTACAGATCAAAATACATCCTAGTAAAAGTGCAAATTACTTCTTGAAATAAACAGCACTTAAAGAGACAGGACGTGCAAGTTTCCTAAGGTGTAAAATAACTGATATAAGTCGACACTTGTGTTGACCTTTTCTTAAAACCTTTAATTGTCTGCAATAATAAGCAGAAGCACAGACATAAGTACAACAATTGGTTACATTATTATTTGGATAAATCAAACCAAGATTGCCAGTAGTCTATACAATCATATTTGACCAGGCCAGCGGGCACTCAAACATCAGCTCTATGCACCTCTACATTGGGGAACTCAGTCAATAAGACACTATAATACTTGATACTATATAAATTATACTAAGTGTCGACTGATAAATACCTGTATACAAATATATTGAGATAGTCCAAGTTTGTGTGAAGCCAGTGAGCCGCGTTTTTTAAACACATTATATTCATGTTTTCTTTGTTTGTTTGTTTTTATATTTCGCTATCTTAAAAAACGTTAATAAAAGTTAACTTTTTTTATATATATATTTTTTTTTATTAATTTTAAAAAGATCATACAATACATATCCATATCACATACAAAAACATAAACATTAACATTTTATACATACTGACATAAACATTTATACACATTAACATACTGACATACAAACAGTCGTCCAGTGCTGTTTTTATTTAATACATACTTTCCTGTCTCGAAATCCCTGAGGATATGTATTTATATTTATTTATATTTCATATTTCTACCCTTGCATTATATATATATATATATATATAATCTCCCTTTATCTAGGTGTTCATTTCCTATATCAATAAATCTTATATAGTTATCACACATATTATCTTTTCTCATTGCATTGTGTTGAGGTCTGGAGAGCATTCAAATAGTGTTTAATATACCGTGTTTAGTGATTATTATCATTATACTTATCTTGTTATTACGTGTATTCCATTTGTTGGTGATTTTTTTTTTTATACTTTCTAATATGTGACCTGTGTTAATTTTTCATTGTATCTATCATGATACAATTTCTCATTTCTTCAACCATTTTTGCCATATTTTATAATCATTTTTTAAAGTGCATCTCTTAAAGTGTATATATTTCTTGTGTAAAGCCGTGTAATCTACCAATGCTCTCCAGCCTTCAATGTCTGGGGCTGTCTTAGCCATTCATGTTCTGGATATCATAACTTTCGCCAGTGCACATATATTAGTAATGAATACCTTGTCGTCTTTATTTATTAACCCATCATTGATTATATTTAATAGGCAACATTTTGGTGTAAGGGTAGTATGGTTTATCCCCAGGTTTATTAATGTCAATTTTACTTTATCCCAGAATCCTTGTACTACTTGACACTCCCAGATTAGGTGATAGAATGTACCGGGTGCGTTGTTACATTTAGGACATCTGTCCGATGTCTTCCCCCCCGAACTTCACCAGTTTTCCCATGGTTATGTATGATCTGTGCAGTATATACAACTGTATTTGTTGTACTCTGATGGAGTTTGTACCTTTTGTATACAGATGCAAATGCCCTCTCCCATTCCTCTGCATCTATATGCCCCATATTGTCTTCCCATTTTTCTTTTAATTTGTTCAAACCCTCCTCATTTTTTACCCGCAAAAGATGATTATAAACTTTCGATACTTTTTGGGCTTTATTGCCTTCTATCAGCATCTTTTTAACTGGTGATACCCCAAATTCTGGGGAGTTCCCCTTGAATTGCGTGTGCAGTGCTCTTCTTAACTGTATATACCTAAAAAGATATGACGGGGGTAGAGAATATTCCTCCTACATTTGATTAAAAGATTTTAATTTCTTATCTATATATAGCTGACTCAATAGCGTGATTCCATATGATCCCCATATCTTTGCTACTTGTAAGTCTTTCAACTCTTTTAGATTTTTAAGATCGCATAATGGTTGGTCCACCTCTATTGCTTGAAATTTCATAATTTTGTTAGCTTCTTTCCATATTTTGATTGCTTGTGTAACCAATGGGAGGTCTTGTTTAAATATTTGACCCTTTATTAATCTTTGCAGAGGTATATCATCCCCCGTCATTTCCTTTATCCCCTCGTTATCTACTGCACCGTTCATCCAACCCATCAACGTTACAATTTGCCCAGAGATATAATACAATTTAAGATCTGGCAAAGCCATTCCTCCATCCTCCCTCCTTCTCATCAATGTCTGTAACTTGATTTTGGGTCGTGCATTATTCCAGATAAAGGAGGAGAACATACTATATATTTTCCTAAAGAATGAGTCTGGTATATAGCACGGTGATTGTTGCTACACGTATAGGAATTTCGGCAGCACTATCATTTTTAAAAGATTTACTCTGCCTATAGTGGTTAGCGGTAGTCTACCCCATTGTTTTATTTTGGTACTCAAATATGTTATTAATGGGTCTAGGTTCAACTTAGTGTATTCTTCAGAATCTCGAGAGATCCATATACCCAAATATTTAACATTTTCAACGGATTTAAGAGGTATATCTGCGGGGAGGCCTACCAAGTTTCCAGGCTGGACTGAGAGGATACTTGACTTTCCCCAGTTCACCCTGAATCTGAATCCAGAGTAGTTACCGAATTCCTCTATTACTCTCAGAACCGCTGGAACAGATTTCTTGCCGTCAGCCAGAAATATTAGGAGGTCGTCGGCATATAATGCCACCACATCCGACCTTCCACCAAGTCTGAATCCATCTATTTCTGGGTGATTGCGCAATATACAGGCCAGCGGTTCGATCGCTAAGGCGAAGAGACTGGGGGATAGGGGACATCCTTGCCTTGTCCCTCTATAAAGAGAGAAAGGCTGGGAAATATCTCCATTTATTGCCATTCTGGCATTTGGTGCTGAATATAATAATTGCACCCATTTAATAAATGTGGGGCCTAGTCCAAATGATCCCATTACTGCCCAGAGGTAATACCACTCGACGGCATCAAACGCTTTCACCGCGTCAAGCGACATTACCACTGGGCATGGGTCTCCTCCTCGGGGTATCTGAAGATGCGAGTACAATTTACGCAGATTTAGTGAGGTGGACTTTCCCGGCATAAAGCCGGTCTGGTCCTCAGGCACTATCTCTGCAATATACCTATTAAGTCTGCCAAGATCTTAGCTTCGGTAGCTATCAGGAGTCTAACAGTATAGGGTTTTTTTCGGCCTTCAACAAAACTACAATTTTTGCTTCCAGCATGGATTTAGGGAGGCTATTACTTTGAAAGCTTGAGTTAAAGGTTTCTAGCAACATCGGTGCTAATATATCCAAGTATTTTTTATATATTTCACCTGGTATACCGTCGAGCCCTGGAGATTTTCCATTTGGGAGCGATCTTATGGCTTCTTTTATTTCCTGTAACATTATTGGGGCATCTAAATTTTCTTTGCTTTTACTCAAAGCGGGGAGTTTTATGTTATTTAAAAAAGTTTTTATTTCTAAATGATTATAACTTAGCCTAGACTCGTATATTTTAGAAAAATAGTCTCTAAAGACCTCCGCAATACCGGAGTCCGCAGAGATCACTCTTCCCGTTGTATCCTGTATTTTTATAATGGTATTAGGAGTGCTTTCAGCTTGCGTGATATATGCCAGGAAATTTCCTGACCTATCTGAGCTTGCATAGGTAGTGTAAGAGTTATACCGTAATATCCTAAAATTTTCTTCTTTTACACACTCTATCCACTCCCTCTGTGCTGTTAACCATTCTTTTTTTATCTTCTGTGTTATTTATTAAATATAATTTTCCAACTCCCTGCACTTTTTTTCCAATTCTGTTACTTTACTTCTACTTTTCTTTTTTATGTTACTAACCTCTTTTTTCAATATTCCTCTCATGAATGCTTTGAAGGCGTCCCAAACTATGTTTGTAGGTGCCGAACCCATATTTGTTGACCAGAATTCCTCCCATTTTTCTCTCAACCCCTCTCCATCCCCCATTTTTTCCAACCACCTAGGATCAAATTTCCAAAAGGAGCCCTTATAACCTCTGTCATTCTTTAGTTCTAGTACTGCTGGTGAGTGATCAGAGATCCCTCTAGTTTTGTACTCTACATTAATAACTCTTGGCATCAATCTATTGGATATTAACATTAAATCAATCCTAGAGAATGACTGGTATGAGGCCGAGAAGCATGAGAATTGTTTATCTGTGGGATTTTTTTCTCTCCAAGTTAACTTTTACTCGTGTGAGTCCAATCAGGTGCACCACGCCAAGACATACTTTTTTCTCTTCTTTATCTATATAAGAAATAGAGAAGAGGTCAAATAAAAATTCCACTTAGGTCATTTTAAATGAATAGGGTGTCTCTTTACACTGACCTGTATCATAGGCCGTATATACATATAAAGGTATCTTTCAGGTCATCATGTGCTCCAATTTCCATGCAATGTAAGCTCACCTTAAAACAGTGGCCTATTTTCACTGAAAGGCTTCTTTTCTTTGGAGTTCCACAGACCATCAATAAGACATCCTGGATCCATGTGTTAAGTTAAAAATTGACACCAAAGAAAAAATAAGTAAAAAATAAACCTCATGTCAACATTATGCCTAGGTCTGCCTTTTGCTCATGATGACTTTTGTGCAAGTCCACCTTTTTGTAACATTATATTTTTTTTTTTACTTTCAATCTAATTAGTTTATAACCCCCTTAGTTTTCCCACTGAGGTTATGATGTGCTAATTAGCTGCTCCTCTGCCTGCTTTTCCTTCCTCAAGTCCCTCCTGCTCTTTACAAGCAGTATAAGGAGGATGTGCTTCCCTGCTGGGGGTCCACAGATGGTGGTGTTTTATCTGCCACCTTGGAGGTGGTGATATGGAAGTAAACAAAAATGAGGTAGAAGACAATTAGCCGAATACATAGTCATGCAGTCCAAGTCAGGTTCTCAGGCAAAACTGTTGCACAGTACACAAGCCAAAGATCAGGAACAGAAATGGGTAATTGGTGACAAATGTCAAGGTCATGTGAGACGGGAAATTTGATGTAGCCAGGACAAGCAGAAGCTGGTAAACAGGAATCTGCAAAGTAATAGGTATTGTAGCAAGTTGATGTGACGTGTTATTCTGGCACTTGAATAGTTCCATGATCCTTCATTATATATATATATATATATATATATATATATATATATATATATATATATATATATATTCATATTCATTCTTGCTGAGCCAGACAAGTGAACACGTATCCAGGTGAACAATTGTGTGGGCGATCCACTTGAATACCTGCATTTATTACCCCAAAACAGGTGTTACTACCAGAGGCGGGGCCATTTTAGGCCAGTTATCAACTGATTGAGACAGTAGCATAGGCTGGTTGCCCTTCTCATTCAACTTAGAGGAAACAATCGCACACTGTTTTGTCAATCTTACATCATGTTTATGCTATAAAAATGGACCTGTTGAAAAAACCCTTGCGGTTTTGAAACGTTGTCCAATGGAACTTTGTTGTTTCAGTATCATGCTTCAAATATAACTTGACTTTTTGACAAGCCCGTGGAGTGCAGCCTATCTGTCTCTAAATGCTTTAATCGGCATTAGTGAGTGCTTTAATCGGCATTAGTGAGTGTTTCTGACTCTGTGCAGACGTCCACTGCTGACTTGTCTTGAGATGGCCGAAACATAGACCTACACTTTATTTGACTGGTAATGTATCCAGAATACATTTTTCATGAGGAGAACTTGGTGAGTGCCCTTATTGGATGAATATCCTACCCTGCTCTGTATTTGGGACATATTGTGTCGCCTTAAAGGAGCACCCCACACATTTTCAATGTTGGCCGGGAGTGCAGAATTACAAGAAATTTTATATATATATATATATATATATATATATATATATGTGTGTGTGTGTGTATATGTATATATGGTACTTATGTATTATCTGGGCTCTCATGTTAAATGCACCCCATTTTTTCATACCCCTACTATATAACTACGCATGGAGTTGATTTTATATAGTGTGGCGAGCGCAGCGAGCCACCGTGCCCGAAGCGTGGCGAGCGCACGCGGTCTCTTAAGAAAAATGGGAGCCCAGATATTACATAAGTACCGTATATATTATATGTATGTGTATATTTTATATATATATATATATATGTGTATATTAAATGTATGTGTATATATAGAGGGAATGGAATGAGAGAGGGCGCTTCATGGTGCATTAAAAGATATCTTTATTGGGATCACACACAGCAAAGATCCACGATACAATAAAACAATTTCTCGTACCAAAAATGTATACTCTGTGGGCTGGTTACCACACGGCTCAATAGTATAAATACCAAGGCAAAACAGCTCCCGAGTCCAAGCCACCGTATATCCCTTCCACGAGTCCGGCAGATAACAGACGCTGGCATGCGCCGCAAAGTGCAGGATGGCGGGGCAGAAGTTATCAGCAGGTGTCTCAGGTAGAATCGGATCAAGCGTCACAGGCCACGTTGACGCGTTTCGTCACTGGGACTTCGCCGAGTGCTGGCACAAAGTGCACTTCAATTTACAATAAGCAATATGACATACAAGACATACAACATAAAACATATAGAGGCTTCTATTTAGCGAAATGGCTGGTATGAGGCTGGATATAGGCTTGGATCATATTAGGCATGAGAATATTGTATTCACAAGGCTTATAGTATATTTACCAGTCCCGCACACTTTATTGGATCATCCTTGGTGGCAGTAGGATAATGTCCCCTGGGATATCAATCCTCTATGGATGGGGTGAAAATTCAAGTGTCCTCCCTCTGTTACCAGAGGTGCTTCTCCGGCTAGTTTGTATGGGGGAGGTGGAGCAAAATAGGGTTTGTGTAATTATAGTCAAAGGCGCCCTTCCCAGCAGCCCAACTCTAAATCCTCACTGGTTCAATCAGCCAGTAGTAAACATATGCACAGTCAGGGTTTGAGAGATTCAGATTTAGGGCGCTTGGGTAACCAAAAAAAAATATTTAATTTTCCTTAATCTCGATAAAAAGATATATATTTATTTGCACGTGTCATCAAACAGACATACATACGTGTATGACCTCAATAAAAACACAAAAATTCAATCATAAAAAACAGTAAAAATTAAAAGCATCAAAAAAATGAGAAAAGATGTGTGCACTATTGTTCACTAAAAAAGCACTGGACAGTCTTTCAATAGGAGAAAAAACACGGGGTAGGAATATTTGATATTTGTGAATTCCTCTGATCCTGTTTCATAAAGAAATGTATGTATACTGTCCGCTTTGGAGGTATATTCAACAGAATTTTTATAGGAGAAGTGGGGTAGGAAAATAAGATGTTTGAGAAAGTACCTCTACTCCCGTCTCCCGGCTTCTGTTGCGCTTCAGTCCCTGTCTCAGACGGAGACCCTGGCTTTCAAACACGCTGTGCAAGGCGTGTGTATTCCTCCGGGAAATCCGCTGATTCCGGTATAGAAGTGTAGCAGTCAGTAGGTCTCAATGAAGAGAGAGTTTTTCAGAGCTGCTCCACACGGTAAAAATGTGTATGAGATAAAACTTTGGTGACCACGTCCACGTTGGCTGGGACATAGGTGGACGTGGACACCAAAGTTTTATCTCATACACATTTTGTCCACGGCTGCAGGCGCACAGCGTGTTTGAAAGCCAGGGTCTCCGTCTGAGACAGGGACTGAAGCGCAACAGAAGCCGGGAGACGGGAGTAGAGGTACTTTCTCAAACATCTTATTTTCCTACCCCGCTTCTCCTATAAAAAGTCTGTTGAATATACCTCCAAAGCGGACAGTATACATACATTTCTTTATGAAACAGGATCAGAGGAATTCACAAATATTCCTACCCCGTGTTTTTTCTCCTATTGAAAGACTGTCCAGTGCTTTTTTAGTGAAGAATAGTGCACACATCTTTTCTCATGTTTTTTGATGCTTTTAATTTTTGATTTTTACTGTTTTTTATGATTGAATTTTTGTGTTTTTATTGAGGTCATACACGTATGTATGTCTGTTTGATGACACGTGCAAATAAATATATATCTTTTTATCGAGATTAAGGAAAATTAAATATTTTTTTCTGGTTACCCAAGCGCCCTAAATCTGAATCTCTCAAACCCTGACTGTGTATGGGGGAGGTGTCCACAGCCTCAGATGCGCTTTTGTATCCACTTTTCAATGGGAGTCCTTGTAACGTTTCTCCGGGCGGTATTACTGGTAATGGGTCAGTACAACCACAAGACGCATTTCTCCGCCTGCATAAGTTATCGGCATCTTCCTCAGTTGTGACTATAATTAGCGCAACCTGTGGATCTTTTCAAATGTGCCTGAATAATGAGTGCACCTGCCGGGTGACTTGGAAAATGTGCACTGTTGGGGGTACTTGAGGACCAGGATTGGGAACCACTGCTCTATAGGTACAAATTGTCTTTCCGACGCATAGGAGTCCACAAGGACAAGTCAGAAAATATACAATATGATCAAGCTGGCAGGTAAGTCTGTGTCTCAGGTAAAATTTCTTCCCGCTTTGTGGGTGACAAAAGAATTTGCCAATCTGTATGGCCCTACACGCGGTACATCCGAGACACCAATAACAGCCTTTAGCCTGGCTTAGCCAATTTCTCCTGGACCTGTCATCTGGTCTCATATCAGGCCGCAGTAGAAGGTCCTTAAGATTCCGACCACTGTTGATGCTTATCAGAGGTGTATCAGTTGTAAGCCGGTTAAATGCTGGATCAGTTTGAATCAAATTCCAATACATTTTGATCGTCTTTTGTGTCACAGCAAGGTTGGTATCACATGTCACATTGAGGATAACTCTCCCCGGTGTCAATGACCGCAATGGTATGTGGTCCTTAGCGACAATGTCCCTTGCCCTGGTGAGGCATCTCTGTAAAGTGGTCAAACTGTAACCTCTATTGAGGAATCTCTCCTGGCACTCCTTAATCCAGGGCTGGGCAATTGCGGCCCTCCAGATGTTGAGGAACTACACATCCCAGGATGCTTTGCATTAGTTTTGCTATGTGGCCATGCTGAAACTGATGCAAGGCATGCTGGGATGTGTAGTTTCTCAACATCTGGAGGGCCGCAATTGCCCAGCCCTGTCTTAATCTGTAATCCAGCGTTTGTCTCGTCAGAATTGTTTCTTAGGACACGTACCAATTGGGAGATGGGAAGACTGGATTTTAAATGTGGTGGCTGGTGGACCAAAACAGCATATTTGGATCAGTTTGTTTTCTGTATAACGTAAACTCAAGCATCTGATTTTTAAGATACAAGGTTAGGTCCAAAAAGTTGACCGATTCATTATCTGCACAGACATTGTGCAGTAAAGTTTGATGTGACACCAGACCCGAAGTGACGTTTATTCTGTTCCGTTCTGAATGTGGGGCAACCTTACCCTCTAAACGGGCACCCGGGCAAGTATAATTCAGATGAACCTGTCAGCAGAGGAGTTGCCAGACCATACAGTTTGTTTGTATATATGTGTGTATATATATATATATATATATATATATATGTATATATGTGTGTATATATATATATATATATATGTGTATATATGTGTGTATATATATATATATATATGTATATATGTGTGTGTGTATATATATATATATATGTATATGTGTGTATGTGTATATATATAGAGAGATTTGTAATCCCGGCACTCGCATAGGAAGTAAGCACTCAGGGTACCTGACGATATATATATATATGATGTGTGGTGCACAGACAGCGCTGCCACTCACTAAGTGTTAACCAGTGATTTAAAGAATATAAAGTGCACAGTGCAATGTGCATAATCGCAAAAGAATATCTATTAAAAATTATTAAGAACACTCCAGAGTTCAAACTGTGTCGTCAGATGTCATCATGTTGGCCTAATTTCCATAAGACCAGAAAGTAAGAAATGGGAACGTGGTATGACTTCTGCGCCTTCGGTGTGTTAATAATCCTTCTTAGTTACTTAATAAGTGCGTACCATCAAATGAGTGAAGAATTCTCATGTAGTGATATCTTTCTTTAAAACGATCTCCTTCCCTTGCTTTCTCTCCTGTCGGTACATCTCAAAAGGGCATTCCAAACATAGGGGAAAGTTGCAGGAGTAGTGTATTATTACAAGTAATTACTTTTTGTGACTTAGTAAAATAATATTTATAAGTGCTTGTGCATAAGAAATAAAAAATTGGTGAACAACGCCACCTTGTGGAATATTTAAATTAATGCACGTGCTAGTCACCTCGTGAGAGAAAAGGCTTTTTATGCAAGGTAAATTCAAGCGACTCACACTTGGAGCATGTAAATCCAGGTGTTCTCCAATGAGAAACGTCTAGAACCCAAAAAGCCAAAAAAGTCTCCCAAATCAGGAAAAAACATAGCGTAATATTGCTTATATAAACAATAAAACATTTATTCAAAAAAATCAACAATGTACATCAATTAAAAGAATTATGCATGCATGGAGACAATAAAAAAATGGATGGACCCGTACATTGGCAAAAATATATAGCTCTTATCTGATTATGATGCCAGTGGGGGGGATGAAGAGGTAATTTACCCAACCGGTTTCGTCCCTTCTAATCCTTATGGTGGGACTTCCTCAGGGGTTAGAGACCTAACCCCTGAGGAAGTTGTCCTTGACAGTATAGTACTTATTTCTTTTGAATTTTAGCAGCTTTTTTTGATAGTCATCGACTTGTTACTTGCAGCTTGTGAAGCCAGTCCTGGGCATGTCTTGTACAAAGTCAGCTTTGTGTTTGTGTTCAAAGTTGTTAATTGCCTCTTTTGCTGCAGTCAGCTCATGTCAGGCTTCCTCAATCACTAGTAGGATCAAATCGTGGCTGCATTTATTCAAAATTCCGATCCATCGGCGGCAAAAGCTGGGATTATTCCTGCCGATGGTCGGCGTGCTCCTCACTCTGAACCCACGTGGTATCATCCTCTCACGGCGGTACTCAGACAGCGATACACCGTGTAGTAGGAAGTCTGTCTCCCCTTTCTTCAGCCGGAACCATTGTTTGTACAACACATCTAGACTAGGCTGTTCGTCCATCAGATGTAATCTCTGTTTGAATAGCAGTCTTTCAGAGTCTTCCTCTGATAAACTATAATGCTCGCATTTATCTATGGCCATTCCATGGAAGCCTGGAGTGTCTCTGGGGCCTCCTGTGTCATCCATCTCGCCCCTCGCTGGTGTGCTCTTGGGCTGTGATTTGCCAAGTTTGTGCAGGTGCTTATGAAGACAAATGTTCACCAGCAGTGACCGTGTCAGTGATGGCGTGACACACTCTATGTGATAGTGAATGAACAAAAAATTTGAAAAAGGGGAGGGGTTAAAAAATGTTCACCCTGCTATGCAAGTAAAATGCATATATCTCAAAAGGGGGGGGGGTGCCTTAGCTCCAGGGGATGCACAAAAGAAGCCAATGTACAAACTTGGTTTCAGGCTCGGCACTCCAACTCAAAGTAGCATATTCCCAGGTGCCTTCCGGATCCAATAGATAGTGTAGTTGTAGCAAAAGTACACACAGACAGCGGCACTCGATGGGTTTTCAAAACTGTGTGTATTGTAACTCTCCAACGTTTCGGGGACTAGCCCCTTTGTCAAGGTGCAGGAACAACAATTCAAGTGCATAAGCATCAAACTTATATAGGGTGACATTACCGTGAGACCAATGTACATCTGACGCCGGGGAGCCCGCTGCCGGAAGCCGCTGAGACAGGAAGGCGGAATCCGGATGTCAGATGGTCTGAGCTATGCGTGTCAGCGTCATGGTGCTGAACCACAAGCTGTCAGCTCAGAAATCGGTTCTGCAGGAGCGTCTGTCCGGCGTCATCGTCTAGCCTGTTTGTGTAGTGGCTGGATGATGACGCCGGACAGACGCCCCCGCAGAACCGCTTTCTGAGCTGACACAAATGGCACTGTAGGAAGAAGCCTCATAGGCGAAACACGTGTCCAGTTCAAGCCCAGCCTCACTCCTCTGGCTCTCAAGCACTACGTGAACGGCAGCCAGCGGGTTCCACACGCTGCCACCCATACACTTACCAGCAAGCCCCGGTTCCGGTGTCGGCAGTAAGCGGGTCCGGCCTCCCGCCCCCCGTACACTCCATCAGCCAGCTAAAGGTATCCGGCGGGTCCTGCTCTCCCTCCCTGCAGCAGCGGTCAAGCGGTTCCAAGCCCCAACACGGAACGGTACCATCACCTGGACCCTCTTTGTCAGCCGCTAACACAGGCAGCGGCAGAAGGTAGATGAGCACTCCCTCACTGCTGGCAGCAGCTGGGAAGCGCTCCACAATTCAGTGTGTGTCTGTTCCTCCAGCCCCTTGTTACTTCTGCGGCACGATACATTGTATAATTGTTACAAACGTTACCAGTAGAAATATTCAGAGTGGTCTCAATGTAATATGACCGTCTGGTAAATTGGCAAATTGGAGTATGTGCAATTGTGAGTGATACATGCTATTGTTTGGAACGTTAGGAATTGCCATCATAAAACTCTTAACAACTGGGAGGATTCCACTGTGTCATTAGATACATAATAACCAGGACAAACAGACACTGTTACCTCGGTCAGAGGAACATTAATCCCACTGTGTCTGCAACACAGGACGGTATCACAGCAAACAACATTTCATAGAAATTAAACCAATTACGGTGTGACATTATATTAATATATTTATATTTATTTTTATATATATAATTTTTCTTCCTTGATTATCAGATCCTGCTGTCATAAATCAGAGAATCACTAAGCATTTATCTTGTCTCCATGCTCATTATGCCTCTCTGATTGCCTGGTGCTAGTGACTGGGAAAATATAAAGTACCATCTGTGTCCTCATCCCCACCTAATAAGAAGGGCCACCAAGCCGTGCTACTTTCACAAATACAGCCTAATATTCCATCCAATAAACCGTGAGACCCACCCGCTGCGCCATTCCTACTTGCAGCCCAACAGATTAATTGTTTGAGACACAAAACCCTGATATATTGCCACCATACCCCGCTGGATTGCCCAAATCCTCTCCAGTCTTGGAAGCCAAGCAGTGGAGGGCCAGGACAGTACTCAGGTGGGAGACCCCTGGGGAAGACCAGGTGTGGCAATATAAGATCAAGGGGTAGGAGCTGCCATATCAATTAATATCTGTATTAATGACTGCCAGAGTGAGTTTCAATTAAAGATTATTATTTACCCATTTAGAGGCTGTGTTACTTCTCTTACCCTAATAACCATTTGAGGTGTACGATTCTGTGTTACTAAGCATATTATCACACAAACCCAGGGGATTTGAATCATTTCACTGCCTATGATCACAGGTAACTGTACCTCTGATTAAAACAGTGCTCAAATGATAAAGTAATGTGTGACAAATCCATGAATACTCCTTAAACTAAACTAGTTCAAGGATCACACTACATTTTTAACAAATAACTGTGCCAACCATTCTCTCTTTGGGGGTTATTCTAGTCCATTCTTTCTGACAAAATCCTTCTTAGATGGTCAAAACCATGTGCACTGCGGGTGGGGCAGATGTAACTTGTGCAGAGAGAATTAGATTTGGGTGGGGTTTTTCTTCAAAGTGAGATCTATATTGCAGTGTAAAATCATGCAGTCAGTATTTTCCCTGCACAGAAACAAAATAACTCACCCAAATCTAATTCTCTCTGCACATGTTACATCTGCCCCCCTGCAGTGCACATGGTTTTGTCCATCTAAGAAGGATTTTGTCAGAAAGAATGAACTAGAATAAACCCCTTTGTCAGCTTATTTTCTGACAAAAAAAACCCAGTGTCTTTAATACACCACAGACCACAAACACCACGGGCTCTTATAATAAATGTTATTTATAATAGATGCTTTTATACAGGATTCACTTAAATGACACAGATGTGATTGAATAGATTTTTCATATGATACTCTATGTAACAGTTTTTTCACTTTGTTTACACCAGGCTGGATGATGACGCCGGACAGACGCTCCCGCAGAACCACTTTCTGAGCTGACAGCTTGTGGTTCAGCACCATGACGCTGACACGCAAAGCTCAGACCATCTGACATCCGGCTTCCGCCTTCCTGTCTCAGCGGCTTCCGGCAGTGGGCTCCCCGGCGTCAGATGTACATTGGCCTCACAGTAATGTCACCCTATATAAGTTTGATGTTTATGCACTTGAATTGTTGTTCCTGCACCTTGACAAAGGGGCTAGTCCCCCGAAACGTTGGAGAGTTACAATACACACCATTTTGAAAACCCATCGAGTGCCGCTGTCTGTGTGTACTTTTGCTACAACTACACTATCTATTGGATCCGGAAGGCACCTGGGAATATGCTACTTTGAGTTGGAGTGCCGAGCCTGAAACCAAGTATATATATATATATATATATATATATATGTGTGTATATATGTATGTATATATATATGTATATATATATATATATATATGTATATATATATATATATATATATGTATGCTGTGGTGTGCGGTCCGGCACTCTCCCTTCCAGAAAAATACCCTGGTGCCTTCCAAGCGGAGGAGATAACATGGAGGAAGAATAGGCGGCACTCCGAGGATTTCTTTTAGAAATTTTTATTCAGGTAACAAGACACCAACGTTTCGGGGCTGGCGCCCCTTTGTCAAGGTGATAGTAAAACAGTGAATGAAAATTAAATACAGGGTCTTACCTTAAGTAAGGTGAGCAACACCGCCCCTCCTCCTGTTCAGTCAGCGTGGGCTTCCCGATTTCGTCCGTGTCGCATAGCACCGGAAGTGGCTATGACGTAATACCACTTCCTGGAGATGGCTTGGAACGCAAGCCGGAATACGGGCTGAGTAGCGTGGAACGCATATCTGTGCTGTGTGCTGTATAGCTGACACTTCTGAATAGCGGGACAGGCCGGCTGCTGTAAAGGAAAGAGCGTTTACATGTTAGTGCACAATGTGGAACAATGAAACGTTGGTGTCTTGTTACCTGAATACAAATTTCTAAAAGAAATCCTCGGAGTGCCACCTATTCTTCGTCCATGTTATCTCCTCCGCTTGGAAGGCACCGGGGTATTTTTCTGGAAGGGAGAGTGCTGGACCGCACACCACAGCATACCCATTGAACTCCTCGGAGTTCCCCGGAGTCAAGGCACCCCCAGATTGAAAGGCAACGTCTTGCCTTACTACGGTGAATTATCCACCACCCTCACCAGCTCATTGTATACCCTACATAGAATTGGGAAGGCCCGTGGAGGCAGAAGCGCACCTGAACCAACAATACAGGATGTCTGCTCCTAATCCCATTACATCCATTCCCATGGACAGAAATACCATAGCCAGCACGAGTACCAATACTCCGGGCTTTCAAGGTCTCACTTTGGACAAAAAGGAACACTTCAGCTTTTCAGAAGATGAGACAGCAAAAGTTCTTTTTGCACAGAGCCTATCTAATATGGAAGATGGCCCTAATTCTGAAAATTTATACCGACAGTGGTACAAAATAAAAAAACGCGAAGTGGACTTTCTCCTACATGGGGTTTCACTATCTGATTACCTGCGTGACAGCATGATCCCTCTGGGATTTAGGATCCGGAACACCCCCCACAATAGGTCGACATAATGTCGACTTTTGCAGGAAATGGATAGGAATCCTAAATAAATGCAGTCACGACCTAATGGTCCTCGTCGTGGAGAAATCCGGTAGAGAACTGCAATTAGCTAAGGACCAAGCAGCCAAGTTTGAGTTTGAACATAAAACCAACCTGATAGGAGACAACAGTCAGGATTGGGTTAATAAATTACAGACCCTAATTGATGTATATCAAAAACAACTAATTCAATTCAAACGTAATAAATACCAAATTGTCAAAGAAGATTATGATCCCAATATAGTTTACAGATGCTCACAGGTACCTCATCAGAACGCTCCTTCAATCGCTCACAAAAATCACGGCCTTTCAGACGTGCGCACAGTTCCACGCCAAGACACACTGCTCACTCATCAAACAGTGATAGTGATTTTTTAGTGGAATCGGATGCCCCTGAATCAAGGGACCCTTTAGGCCCAACTACCAGCAAAAAATCCACCGCCAGAAAAGCAAGCGGCCGACCACCCGTAGGGGAGGCCAAAACACACGGAGCAATAGCAAAGAAAGCAGCCGGAATGCAGAATCAATAGTGTATAATCTCTCCAACAGGGAGTTTACGGATACCGAGATGCAGGTATTAAACCATGGCTTATCTTTTGTACCAACTACTAAACATAATGACCTGATGTGGAAAACTGAACTGTATCGTTTTGGGAGAAATCTCAGATTAAAAGAACATTTCCAACAGCAGCCACCCAACCCGCCCAGTGCTATACCTGTTTATCATGAGTTCCTAAAAAAATGCAGTACCTCAACATTTGATCCACCATCCCATAATGCTTCTATTGCTTCTTATTTACGGTTAGTGGATGATTCCATTACCAGATACCATCAAGCGCTCCATCCGATCCATCATAATCTGAACAAATCTCAACAGATAGCCCTCAAACAGCTGGGAGAGTACAAAGACGTAACATTTAGACCAGCAGATAAGGGCGGTGGGCTCATAATCCAAAATTTAACGGATTACAAATCAGAAGCTTATAGACAATTTATGGATGAAACAACGTATGAACAACTTAAAAGTGATCCAACTGACAGCTACAAAACAGAAATTGATGCAATCCTGGTCAAAGCTACTAAAGAGGGCCTTATTTCACAAAAATTATGTACAGCATTGACTCAAAAGTCCCCCAGGGTACCTATTTTTTATACGGTCCCCAAAATACATAAATCCCTCCAACACCCCCCAGGTCGCCCAATCATCAGTGCACCAGATTCCATTTACCATCCGATATCCCAGTTTTTGGATTCCATTGTTCAACCAATTATCACCAAACAGCAATCATACATTAAAGATACCACTGCATTTCTGAACTCTCTGTCTACCATATCATGGATACCAGACAATGCCAGACTAGTCACCATGGACGTGGCTAGTCTATACACTAGCATCCCCCAAGACCACGAGCTAGCAGTGATTAAAACATTCCTGATGTCACATAATATGCAGGACATCCAATTAGAGCTGTTTATGAAATGAATGGAGTTAACACTCACTAAGAACTATTTCTTGTTCGATGGGAAGTTTTTTCGCGATGGGGAGCCCGGTATCACCATCGTTTGCGAACATCTACATGTTCCCACAGGAAAAAGATTGTATGGTGGAGCACTGATCTTAAAAATTGATAGTTGACCAATTGGGTATTACAATATTATTATTTAATATAACACATCATTATAAAAACATGACAATATGATCACAAGTTAGAATAAAGATAAAAAATGAAGTATAATTAAAATATATATAGAAATATATGTTAAACTGGTATAATCAGTGTGACAGTATCCACCTCTACATAAACCTGGGTGTGGAGAAAAAATGGGTATAGTCTCACTTGTTCCTAGTATTGCTCTCTCATAGGATGGAATGCTGGATTAGCGGGTGTCCATATACCTGTTTGCAGCCTGGTGTTCTGAAACTCCCCTTGTGAGGAAAGATGGCACACGTCTCACGGAATGGAGGGCTGCAAGATGTTGTCAGGTGGTGGTGTCCCTTTTAAGAGTCCAGTAACTTGATGAAATTTGGAGAGCTGGTCCAAGCGAGAGTTGGTGTCGCAATATTTGTAATCCACAGGTTGTGTAGAAGGTGTCCGCCTAACGCGTTTCGTCATCCACAGATGGCTTTGTCAAAGGCATGCTGTTGTCTGGGTCAGCATGGGGTTTTATACTGTCATACAGGAAATACAACATTTGACCTCCAAATGAGGTACCCGATTGGTCATTTAAAAAACATTCAAAAGCCGTTATATTATCTCCTTTGCGGATAATAGGATAGTACAGGAGGCAATCTAGTGTATATATAGATTATGTGCAAAGGGTTTTGGCGCAACTAGACAGTGTGGTGTTCATGAGTTCACATGTGAACAGGTGAACCGCTTGAGGGAAGAAACTTTTAAGGCTTCTGGCGGACCTAGTGGGAACAGCCCTGTAGCATCTGCCTGATGGCAGCAGGTTAAACAAGCCATGGCCAGGATGTAGTTCGTCTATCTTTTTTGCCCTGGACAGGTACAGGTCCTGGACAGAGGGAAATTCTGTTCCGATTATCTTCTCTGCAGTTCTGACTACCTTTTGGAGTCTGCATTTGTCTCTCTCGCTGACGGAGCCGTACCAGACCAGTATTGAGGCACACAGTACAGACTCCTCAATTGCGGAGTAGAAGAGGAGCAGAAGCTTCTGTGGGATGTTGAACTTCCTCAGCTGCCTAAGGAAGAATAGCCCCTGCTGCGCTTTTCCAACAGTAGTATCAGTGTTGGGCCCCCATTTAAGGTTCCGTGAGATTCTGGTTCCTAGGAACTTGAAGGAGTCCACTAGCGACATCACACTGTCAGCAATTGTTGGAGGAACACCAACAGCCTTCTTCCTAAAGTCCACTACCATCACAACGGTTTTGAGTGGGTTGAGCTCTAGATGGTTGCTGCTGCACCACTGGTCCAATCGGTCCACTTCTTGTCTGTAGGCCGATTCATCCACATCCTTGATAAGACCAATTGTGGTAGTGTCATCGGCGAATTTGATTATCTTTATTGATTGCGCCTCTGAGGTGCAGTCATTGGTGTACAGGGAGAAGAGCAGGGGTGAAAGTACACAGCCCTGGGGGGCTCCTGTGCTGATGGACCGCACTTGGGAGGTCAATTCCCCCGCTTTCACAACTTGTTTTCTGTCAGTCAGAAAGTCCACAATCCAAGAACAAGTAGCTTCAGGGACTCCTATGTGATTGTGATTGTGTTGAAAGCCGAACTGAAGTCGACAAACAGGACCCTTGCATAGGTACCAGGCATATCCAGGTGCTGCAGAATGTAGTGTAGGCCCAGGTTGACTGCGTCCTCAACGCATCGATTAGATTGATGAGGTCAGTATTATGAATGATTACTGCATCTGACTTGGGGGAAGCTCCCTTTCAGTGCCTGCAATGATGTGACATGAGCCCTGTCTGACTGCAACCTTCAAATCCCAGGTTTAAGAGTGTGGCCAGATTGCCCACTAATTCATTAGTAATGATGCAGCCTACATTTTAATTTTAAATGATTTTTGAAGTCAGAGCAGGGCAGGCAGTAAATTACCTTGTAGACCAGACGCCCCGGTGTGGGTTCTGTGACTGCATGTGTGTGCACGTAATTCCCCCTAAGCAACAAGCATGTAGGTACACAACACTAATGTCATATAATGTGTAGTGGGCATTACGGCGTGTGCCATAATGTGTAGTGGACATTACAGAATGTAGGCATTATGGCATAATATATAATGGTCATAATGGTGTGTGGTATAATGTGTAATGGGCATTACAGTTTGTGGCATAATGTGTAAGATCGTTATGGTGTGTGGCATAATGTGGTCATGCACCTATTGTTATGTAGCCACTCATCTAGATTCATATGACCACGCCTCCTCATGGCACATGCCATGCCCACTTTGACTCTTGCGCCGCTATTAGTTCTTCTAAGAGATCATTTCTACTTGTGCTACAGGGTACAGCATTCCTTTTTGAAGCCACAACCATGTTTTTTTAGACCATACACCCTTTTCTAGAACCTGCTCGCACAATGCAACTCCCCTTTATTAATTGTGGTGCCCCCCTGTAATTTTTTCCTGGATCCACCCCTGCGCAGGCAGCAAGGGGACATGGGATGGGATTTGGCCACGCCAGTAACAGGATATACCTGGCTCTGACGACACAAGAAAAGTGGGCAGTGACCAAGGTACAGTCCAATCCCACTTGGCAATGAGCTTGAAGCCCCCTTGGCAATGAGCATGAAGCCCCTGGCATCAAGCAAGAACTCTCTAGCAATGAGCATGTAGGTAAGTGGCACTTATGTGTAAAATATGTAATGGGCATTACGGTCTGTTATATAGTATGTAATGGGCATCAGGATGTGTGGCTTTATGTGTAATGGGTATTACGGAGTTTGCTAAAATGGGCATTACGGTGTGGTATAATGTGTACTACTACGCCCCTTTTTGTGATACCATGTCATGAGACCACGCCCCCTATTGCCACGCGGTTTCGCCGCACAATGGTCCCACGCACTAATTGGTTGAGTCTGGGACCCACCATTACCATATTTTTAGATTCGCCTATGCTCACCCCCTCTCACTCCCCATCACCACGCCCTGTCTCACCTCACCCCCTGTCATCTCATCCCTTGTCACCTCAGCCTCTCCCCCATGCCCCGTTAACTTACCATCTCTCCCCCATCACCTCAGCCCATCATCTTATCCACTCACCCATTCTCTCTTCTCATCACCTTATCCCCTCTCACCTTGCCTCCCCATCACATGACCCTGACACCGCAAACCGTCTCTCTCCCAGTCACCACATGTAGACTCCTGTCACGATAGCTAATCACTTCTCTCTCCTCCCTACCTTTTTCTTCATGCTTTCCCCCTATCTTCCTCCATCTCCCTCTCTGACAGTCTCTCCCTCCTCCCACTCTCTCTACCTGGTGCTATCTGTCTCTCCCTCACACCGTCTCTCTCTCTCTCTCACTCCATCTAAAACCCCTTTCTCTCTGATGCCTGGGTCTGCTAATTAACGCTGATTACTAGTCAAACACATACACCTGCAATGCTGCAGGCTATTAAGTGAAAACCATGATTTCACTACCTGCAAGCCACACACAGCCCTCAAACACATTGGAACCTTATCTTTCTACACTTCTCAACATGTAAAGGTTGGTTTAATTTTAGGTAATCTTCATTCTAATACCTGGTTATATATGTCCAGCTAGCTATTTTATAACCATCTACACCCATTCAGAAAGTGTTTTTTTCTACTTTAAAAAGCAGGACACTCAATTCACAGGAGTCGACATGTGTCAACTTTTTCACTGTAACACAAACATACCAGTTTTTTATTTTGAAAAAGACACATAAACCACATCTTAGAGCAGGGGTGGGGAACCTTTTTTGTGCCAAGGGCCATTTGTATGGGGAAAAAAGCCTTTGGGGGCCATATGTAAAAATGTCTCTTACAAATTGTCCTGCTGCAGCCATCCCACGCTCCGGCAGCTGCTGCTGAAAAGGACTGACAGTCTCTGGCTGCTGTTGATTAGGAGGAATCTCACCTTTTGTGAGAATTCCCCTGTACTTGACTCCCGGCAAAGCTGCCAGGTGGGTGGAAGGGCCACTCAGACCGGCTACGGGGGCCGCATATGGCCCCCGGGCCTGAGGTTCCCCACCCCTGTCTTAGAGCAACAATGATGTTTTTGGACTCAATTTCTACTTGCAATGGTGGAGCAATGTCCTAAGGCCATGGCCACTATTTTGCACACAATCTGAATATTTTTTCCCAAGAACAGACATTATGCACTTTCATATCATGTGGGGGCGCCGGGGGCTGCGGTGCTATAGCTACACCCCCCCAATCCCCCGCAGACTTACCTATCTCGCTGGTCCCGGCGGCTCCATTCTTCTGCTGAGGACCACCACAAAATGGCCGCCCCCATTTAGCACACAGTTCTCTGAAACTGTCTGCTGTACAGGGGCGGCCATTTTGTGGTGGTCCACAGCAGAAAAACTGAGCTTCCGGGACCAGCGCAGGTAACTGGCTGCGGGGGATTGGGGGGGGGGGGGTTTGCATGGGCGGCGGGAGGGGTGCTTGGCGGAGCCAGACGGGGCAGCGGCGGGGGGCGCCCCTCCCCCTAACGGCGGGGGGGCGCCCAAAACTGAGCTACGCCACTGCACACTCTGTATGTAAGATGCCACCAAGCACATTATTACAATCACATATCTCTAACAAAGGATCCCAACATCTGCCTATCACACTCTAAAGTCTTATTTTGAACAATATTAGAACATGTTTGCATGTGGCATACGCTCAGATATAAGGAAAGTGTTGGTGGGAAAACGGACGAGATCCGTCCGTGCACTGTGGCGTACGCTCTGATGTACGCCAGGTATCGGTGGCTAACAGGGAGATCTGTCCGTACACGGTGGCGTACGCTCAAGTGAACGCCACTCCCCATTGTTGGTGTTTGTGACCGTCCGTGTGCGGCTGTTCTGTGGGCGTACTTACGCTCACCGCGGGCGTACGGGAAACATACGATGTGACAGACCATACATACTTTTCACCGTACCAAACAGAATAACCCCCCTATCTCTTTATCTCTCTCTTTCCCTGACTCACCCTCTCTCCCCTCCTTTCTCTCCGCGGGCCAGATGTATCAAGCTTCACAAAGTGATAAAATGGAGAGTGATAAACAGCCAGCCAATCAGCGCCTACCTCTCATGTTACCGTCTGGGTTTAAAGCTGATTGGCTGGCTGTTTATCACTCGCCACTTTATCACTTTGTGAAGCTTGATACATCTGGCCCCCTGACGCTATCATGCTCTCTTACTCTCATTTTTCTCCTTCACCTTAACATTCTCCTTTACTCCTACTCGCATCCCTCCCTCTCTCTTGCTCCTATCTCTTCCCCCTTTTCTATGAAGCCCTATCTCTCCCTGACCACCCTTCTCTCCCTCACACCTCTCTTTTTTTCTCTCTTTTCCAGACACCTTCTTTGTCTCTCACCCCACTCAATTTTTCTTCTGCCCCCATAAGAGACATTGTAGTGACAGAGGTGGTGGTGGTAGGGGAGCCCTTTCAAGATATTGCTATGGGGCCCCCAATGTTCTAGTTACACCCATGCTAATACCTTCTAAGTTATACCAAGAGGTCAATTGAAAGCATTTCTTTAAAGCTTCCTTGATTGTCTCTGAACATGTTTGGACATAGGGTAGCAAGGTCCCGAAAAACATTTTTGACCATTTCTCTTTTTGAAATGACGTTTGAACCCAATTTATCATAAACAAATAATGTACTCTGGGTTGTACCAGTGACATTGAGGAGGGGGTGGGCGTGGGTTGTGCGTGCTATCCATTGCGATAAGATTGCTTTTTTTTGTAGCCGCTGCATATTTTGCTAGTGACATTTTTTGATTTGACCTTTAGTTAAAGTAGATTTATTAGGGTCTGTGTGTATATCCCAGAAAGCCCATTTCTTACCGTAACTATTTTTTAGTTAATATATCAACCATACAAATGTGTATATCAAACTGATTTATAGGTTTTAGCTGACCCAAGATAGGTTACCTACAGATCTGAATTTTTAAATGAAACTTTGAGGGAAATTTACTAAGCGCAAACACAAATGTTTATGAACGGTTTATGCCACGATTGGCTGCATTTTCATCCTAAGAACTAAGCAAATTGACATAGTTGTTGAGTCATCAGGATTTATATTTTCCGATGGTGGAGTCATTTGTATTTAGTTGCCGAGTCGACCGGCAAATACGGACAACCCTGAAGCATCACACCATCGCATCATAGGAGCCAATGTTGTTTACATAACATTGATTCTATGCCAGGAACTGCCATAGGAGCCCATGTTTTTCATAATATAAGCTTCTATGGGATGTAAACAGCCAATCAGGAGCAGAGCTATTGACTGACATCAGTGGGATTCCCCTTTAGTTACACAGAGGAGCAGTATATGTAAAAATACCCTACATGGAAGAAAGTCATTGGACACCACATGTCAATGGAAACCATGCATTTATTTAAATCAATAGGGGGTAGGTCCACCTTTTGCAGAAATAACAGCAGCTACTCGTCGTGGTAAACTTTCCACAAGTTTGTGTAGCACACATAGTGGGATATTGTGCCATTCCTTCTGCAGTATAGTCACCAACTGTGGTAGTGTAGAAGGGCGAGGCGATCGCGACCACAACCTGCGCTCAAGTTCGTCCCACAGATGTTCTATGGGGTTCAAGTCAGGGCTTTGCGCAGGCCACGCTATTCGGGTAACACGATTTTCATCATACCACTCCATTGTAGCCCTCGAAACATGACACGTCACATTGTCGTCCTGGAACACACAAACGTCGTTCCCATAGAAACGCCACAATGTAGGTAACATGGAGTTATCCAGAATATCTCGGTAGGTTGCCAATGTCATGTTCCCATGCACCTGTACGAGTGGGCCCATGCCATGCCAGCAGAAACAACCCCAGAACATGATGCCTCCACCTCCAAATTTTACTGTTGGCACTACACATTTGGGTAACAGGTGTTCTCCAGGCATGCGTCATACCCACACTCTCCCATCTGATCGAAACAATGTGAAGCGTGATTCCTCGTTCCATAGGACTTGTTTCCATTGCTCCACTATCCAGTTTTTCCTCTCCTTACACCAACAAAGTCTCTGTCGTGTATTGGTTTTTGTGATCAGAGGCTTGTGAGCCGCAGCTTGACCATGATAACCGAGTGCGTTTCCTGTCCGTCATTTTATCAGCAAATGATCTGCTACGACGCTTGCTTCCATATTTATACATGTAGGAAGAGTCCATATTCACTTTGTCAGGAAGATTCCATTATTTCAGAGTTAAACCAGGGTGTCCAATGACTTTCTTCCACATAGTGTATATGGTGCCCTTTGGTCCAGTGGATCAGGTCAGTGTTTTTTTTAACAATGTGGATGCCTACTTGGATTGGAGAGGGCACGATCTACACCGAAATTAGGCTAGTATTATTTTTGTTTTCTTCTTCTTACTTCATGGCAGCCGGACAATGGGTTCATCACTCTCTCCCCTCTTATTTAGACAGGTAGTTTTTCCCTAGGACACACCCCTTCTCCACCTGTACATTAGCCAGCACCTTCCCCCATGCCTCCAGTCTTTTTCCTGTCTCCTAAGAAGCTAGACAGGGTAGTATAGGTTTATTGTTTTTACTTACTGGTAGGCGTTATGCTGCCAGTCCTGGGCAGCATAGGGATGGCGGTGCGGGTTACCTGAATATGTCCTGGCCGGTGGCGTGGACTCCCAGACTCGATGCCCCTGGTGAGCGGAGCCTAGCCGGTTCTCGGCGGCACGCCTGGCGTGGGTTCCCGGTGTGTGTCCACAGAGGATCACGCTGTACGTGCGGGTCAGCAGCGTGCGTTCCAGCGCAGGGACGCGCACTAAGCTCTGACCGGGAGCTCTGGCGTTCTGCGCGTCTCCTGTGTATGACGCGCAATTCACTACGCCCGGCGTGTGCGGCTCACCGGGCCGGAAGTCAGGCTGGCGTGCGTTCCAGCGGCGGCAAAATGACGCGCACGTTGCCTGGCGCCGGCCCAGAATTCTCAGGGGGTGGAAGTAGCCTTTATAATGCGCCTGGTCGGTGTAACAGGCGCTTCCTAAAGTGTGCTGAATTCAAGGTTGTGCTATAGCACCATGTGTTAGACATGGACGCAGAGGAAGCCTCTCAGAAAGTTTCTGCATTGCTGCCCAGGTAAGTCCTCTCTGAGGACTGGTTATCTTATGTTAGGTTTTATGTAGCGTAGTTAGTGATTACTGTTTGTTCAATTTTAGTGTGCCTGTGGTGACTAAGAAGAAGCTTGCTAAGAAGAAGCATATTAGTAAAACCTGCATTGGATGTGATAAAGTCTTCACTGGTGAAAAATCCATGTGTCAGGGCTGTTCAAAGG
The DNA here is from genome assembly GCF_055691185.1 of Crinia signifera. Lineage (NCBI taxonomy): Eukaryota > Metazoa > Chordata > Amphibia > Anura > Myobatrachidae > Crinia > Crinia signifera. The sequence goes on along the minus strand of NC_139217.1, from coordinate 204,564,334 downwards.
ATGCTGAAGCTAGTATTGGTACTGTATCCCAAATTAGTGAGTTAATGGCTTTTATGAAGGAGAACTTTGTTTCCAAAAAAGAATACCAAGGTAAAAGGTCCAGGTCTCAGACCAGTTTGGACCAAGAATGTGATGTGATACCTGCAGCTGCAGACACTGATGATGATATGGGGTCTGGAGCCTCTGGTGCGGAGTCTGGCGAGCTAGTTGAAGAGGAGCGCTCATTCAATTTGGAGCTTGTGGAAATTGTCCTTAAAGATTTGTACAAGACATTGAACTATAAGCAGCCGGTCAAAACTGAGTATGACGTGTTATTTGAGGACAGATCCAGAAAGGGAAGGTGTTTTCCCGTTCACAAAGTTGTTAAAGAGATACTCACTAAGGAATGGGCCAATGCAGAAAAAAGTATTGGTTCTGTTAAGAGGGCAGAAAGAATGTACCCTATAGAGGATGCGGAGTTCCTAAAGTGGTGCAATATTCCCAAAATAGATGCAGCAGTATCCGAGGTCACCACTAGGACAACAATTCCCCTGGAGGACGGTGCTTCTCTTAAAGACGCTATGGACAAACGTATGGAGAGTGCATTGAAGAGCCTTCATATCTCCAGTTCAACCTCCATTAAATCAGGGGTGGCCATTGCCTCATCGGCTAGAGCTCTCAGAATCTGGTGTGCATCCTTACAGCAGGATCTACAGGAGTGTGTTGCCAGAGAGCAAATTATTAGTAGTCTGGCCCAGATTCAGCTTGCCGTCGACTACATCTGTGAGGCATCGTTAGACGTGCTGGATTATTCAGCTAAAGCGTTGACATCTGGAGTAGTGGCGAGGAGGGCCCTGTGGCTTTTAAGTCCTGGGCAGCAGACTCCCACTCTAAAAACAAGCTGGCTACTCTGCCGTTTGAGGGTGAGTTCCTCTTGGCAGTAAACTAGACCAGATGATACAGAGGATGTCAGGGGGTAAGTCAGTCAGACTCCCCCAAGATAAGAGGGGAAGGGGATCCAACTATTTCCCCAGGCAGAATTTCAGGCAGACCAGATCCTACAGGCCTGGGAGGCCATTTCGGGAGAGATATACCTCGGGGATATCCAGGGCATTCTTCCGACAGACGGTTAAAAGAGGCGATAAAAAACAGTGACAAACCGTGTCCCGTGGAGAGTATCCAGGTTGCCGGAAGACTGCTTCAGTTTGCCCACGTGTGGTAGCAAACGGTTCAAGACACTTGGGTACTAGAGGTAGTGTCCACGGGGTATCGCCTAGAATTCCTTTCAAAACCCAGACGGGAAAATTTTTTAGTTTCACAACTTCCAGTTTCAAAAGCGGAGCAAGAGGCTCTGGTCTCAAGCATAAAGGATCTGGTGGAGTCAGGAGCAGTAGAGACTGTTCCAGAGGCGGAGGAAGGCCTAGGGTTTTACTCTTGCCTATTTGTAGTGACAAAAAGTTCTGGAGGATTCAGAACAATCTTAGATTTAAGAGACTTAAACGCCAGAATCTGGAAACGCAAGTTCCATATGGAGACAACCAGGTCTATACTGATGGGACTAAGAAGAGACGACTACCTGGTCTCAATAGACCTAAAGGACGCTTATTTTCATGTCCCTATTTGTACACCAGACAGAAAATTTCTCAGGTTCTGTGTCAAAGGAAACCATCTTCAGTTTACCTGCCTTCCCTTTGGCCTTACGTCCTCACCGAGGGTATTTACAAAAGTGCTAGTGGTCATGATAGAGTGTCTAAGGAAGAAGAATATAGCAATATGGGCTTACAGTATCTGGATGATTTACTCATCTCAGCAAGGTCAGAGGCAGAAGCCGTCCGAGACGCAGAAACAGTCGTCCATTTTTTACAGGATCACGGGTGGTTGATCAACTGGAGCAAGAGTCATCTGTCCCCTACACAAACTATTCAGTATCTGGGCGTCGTCATAAACACATTAGAATTCGAAGTCACTCTGACCAGTCAGAGGTGCAGCAAAATCCAAGATCTTGTGACTGCTATTCAAAGAAATCGGAAGGTTCCTCTGAGGCTGGCAATAAGTCTTCTAGGAATGATGGCGTCTACAGTGGAGGTAGTCCCGTGGGCCAGATGGCATATGAGAACGCTACAGTGGCATCTTCTCCGCTATACCAGGAGTCCGGTCCCTCTGGACCGCTACATCACAATACCCTGTCCAGTGGTTTTATCGCTGCGTTGGTGGCAAAGCAGGTATATGGCATCCAGAACAATGTCTCTTTCAAGTCCACAGTACGTAGTCTTGACAACAGACGCAAGCGCCACAGGGTGGGGAGCGCATTATTTAGGCAAAACTACCCAAGGTATTTGGTCCATTCAAGAGTCAGATCTGTCATCAAATCACAGAGAACTTCGAGCAGTGTATATGGCCATAAGAGCTTTCAGCACTGAGATAGAGGGGTCCCATCTGCGAGTCTTCTCAGACAATATAGCCACGGTCGCTTATATCAACAAACAAGGGGGGACAAGAAGTCACCCACTGTTGGAAGAAATTCGATCGGTCATGGTCTGGGCAGAAGAGCATCTCTGGTCCATTTCGGCACTACATGTGCCGGGAGAAGAAACTCAATTGGCAGACTTCCTAAGCCAAAATCAAGTTTTGCCAGGGGAATGGGAGCTGAAAGGCTCTGTCTTCAAGCAAATAGTTCACAGATTCAGCCAACCACAAATAGACCTCATGGCGACTCCAGAGAATTCAAAGACTCCTCGATTATTTTTCAGATTCCCGACGCAAGGGTCAGAAGGTGTGGACGCTCTGTCTCAAAGGTGGGAGTTCACTCTAGTGTACATATTTCCACCTTTCCCACTCATTCACAAGGTTCTCTGGAAAATCAGGTCGGAGAGAGTTCAGGCGATAGCCATTCTTCCATACTGGCCCAGGAGGTCCTGGGTTCCGATAGTGGAAAGCATGGCGGTGGCAGAGCCATGGTTTCTTCCAGTGTCGCACGATTTACTGACGCAGGGACCAGTAGTATGTCAAGATCCACAGAAGTTACGTTTAACGGCGTGGAGTTTGAAAGGAAGCAGTTAGCGGACAAGGGTTTGTCACCAGTTGTAATAGACATACTTCTGCAAGCAAGAAAAAGGGTGTCGTCAAACATATATTACAGAATCTGGAGAATCTTTGCTGGATGGTCAAAAGATAGGTTCCCATTTCCCAATGCAAAAATATCACATATTTTACAGTTCCTCTGTGAAGGTTTCAACAAAGGGCTCTCAATAGCAACTCTGAAGGTGCAAATTTCGGCACTCAGCGCCCTGCTGGATAGGAAGTTGGCAGACCACGCTCTGATAAAGAGGCTTTGTCAAGCAATGAAGAGAATCCGACCAAAAATTAGACCGATAGTCCCTCAGTGGGATCTCAATCTAGTATTAAATGGCCTCATGTCAACTCCATTTGAACCATGTGAGAGGTCTAAACTAAAATTTCTCACATGGAAAGTGGTGTTCATGGTGGCTATCACGTCAGCAAGAGTGGGGGAGCTGCATGCGTTATTATGCTTCGAACCCTATCTTAAGTTATTCCTGGACAAAGTAGTCCTGAGAACCAAACCCTCATTTTTGCCGAAGGTGGTTTCTTCGTTTCATATGAGTCAAGATATTGTTTTGCCTTGTTTTTTTCCAAACCCAACCAGTAGAAGAGAGGAAGATCTTCATACATTGGATATGGTTAGAATAATAAAAATTTATTTGGACCGAACAGCAAGTTTCAGGAAAACGAGGTCATTGTTTGTGATCCCACAAGGGGCGAAGAAAGGATTCGCTCCTTTGAAACAAACTATCTCCAGGTGGCTCAAAGAAGTAATTTGTTTCACCTACAGGAAAGTTGGCCGGCAAGTTCCAGAAGGCATAAAGGCACACTCGGCTAGAGCAATGGCAACTTCCTGGGCTAGAGAGGCTAACGTCTCGGTCAAAGACATATGCCAGGCTGCAACATGGTCATCCATACATACCTTTGCGAAACATTATGCATTGGATGTATCCGAAGAATCTTTTGGGAGCAGAGTTCTACATCAGGCCTACATCAGGCCTTGATCTAAGGTATTGTAGCCCACCCTACTGCTTTGGTATATCCCATTGTCCGGCTGCCATGAAGTAAGAAGAAGAAAGCTACGGATTATACTTACGATAACTCCTTTTCTTCGGAGTACTTCATGGCAGCCTATATTATTACCCCCCCATGTTTGTGTTTTTCCCTAGGATCGGTGGCGGAGACATGTCAAAAGACTGAAGGCATGGGGGAAGTTGCTGGCTAATGTACAGGTGCAGAAGGAGTGTGTCCTAGGGAAAAACTACCTGTCTAAATAAGAGGGGAGAGAGGGATGAACCCATTGTCCGGCTGCCATGAAGTACTCCGAAGAAAAGGAATTATCGTAAGTATAATCTGTAGCTTTATTACAGCTTCCTAACATTTCTACTGGACAAGGGGACCGACTCTATTTGGGTGAGTACATGTATGTTAATAAAATGTTACTTTCTACGGTGTGTGCATTTTATATTTTAGTATTGGTTCTGCTGTAGAAAGTCCCAGGGGGCCCTTTACTACCCTGCATGCAGTTTCTTGTTGTTTTCCAAGTACCTGCATGCAGGGGAGGCTTGCTGGGACTTATTGTTCCACACCCAATATTATTTCAAATCAATTTTTTTCACAATACTATCAACCTGGCACCCACCACCCAGGGGTTCCCGGCGACAGCCCCAGACATCAGCCCGGGGGGGGGGGGCAACCCCTTTATTGGGGACTCTCCAATCACCCAGGGACCCCAGACAGGGAGAACCAGTCACAATTAATGTTTTGGCCAGGGGACCTTGCATAAATAGTGTCCCCCAACTGTGGCATTAGCCTGCTGACTGTTGGAGCCCTGTGCTGGTTTAAAATATATTGAGAACCCCTCCTTCATTTGTCCTCCATATTTTTGGAACCAGGACCGTTTCCGGCTGGGTACTTGTGTAGTTTCACAGCGGCAGTTACATAGTCAGCATAGTTTCCCTGTCAGAATTAGTGTAGTGTTCCCTGGGCCAGCGTAGTTAGCATAGTCAGCGTCCCTGTCAGAATCAGCATAGTGTTCCCACGGCCCCTGTCAGAATCAGCGTAGTGTTCCAGCAGCCAGCATAGTTATCGTAGTCAGCGTCCCTGTCAGTATCAGCGTCGTGTTCCCGCAGCCAATGTAGTCAGTACGTTCGCAGCTAGCCGGAGCTTACGTAGTTAGCGTAGTCAGTCAGCGTTACACAGTTAGCGTAGTCAGTCAGCATTGTTTCTCCACTTATTACATTGTGTCAGTTATGGCTGTCGAACCATTAACCATCTTCAACCTGCCGCAGACGGAGGAGGAGTCTGTGGAGTTTTTACAACGCCACCACCTGCTTCCAGAGACACAGACCTGTGTCAATGGGCATCCTATGAGGCTCAATGTAAAGGAGCATATGTGTCGCTGCGGTTCATATTTTCGTGGGCGGAGGAGCTGACAAGCATTCAATTTTGTGAGCGCCATTTCATGATTTCAAACAAAACCACTATGATATATAACAACCTTATGCAGGAGGTGTGTACCCTCGAATTGATGTCGCAGTCCCAACGCCGGATTGGTGGACCTGGCAAAATTGTTGAGGTGGACGAAAGTCTATTTGTCCAGCGCAAGAATCATGTTGGACGAGTCCTACCTCAGCAGTGGCTCTTTGGTGGCATATCCAGTGAGACAGGTGAATGCTTCATAACACCAGTCGCCAGCCGTGATGCCAGCACCCTGATGTCCACCATCCAGATGCATATTGAACCGGGTACCACCATATACTCAGACTGTTGCCGTACGTACAACACACAACAACTTGAGCCGGCAGGGTACCATCATGCGCGCATCAACCGCCGCTACAATTTTGTGGACCCAGACACTGGGGTTCATACCCAAAATATTGAAAGGCTCTAGGGCTCATGCAAGTGGAGGAACAAGAGACAAAGGGGCACTGTGCGTCAATACCTTGACTCCTACCTGCAGGAGTTTATTTTGCGCAAAACCCTTGGTGCAGGGAACGCTTACCTGTACATTTTATTTTACACGCACTAACTCTGGACCCAGTGACCGACAACCAGCCAACACAAATGTTGACGCAGCTGCGTCAACATCAGCTTCATCTGAAGGGAATGCAGAAAGAGAAGAATTACTGTTTTTACAGTTTCTTGGACTTGTTATATGGTATTATTGAAAATTGTTCATAGTTTTTTTTATTCTTTATTGTTCAATATAATCCAGTTGCCAGCTAACACATGTTGTCATTACTGTTTCCGATGGATGATATGCCATGTGTGAATGTCTTTAAAAACCCCCACTATCCAACCCATGGAGGGATGCGTTGCGTGCTCTTCCGACCTGTTCATACCCCCACTATCCACGTTGGCGTTGAGTTGACTCTATAAAGTGCCTGAAACATGGTGAGCTAAAGAGATTGGTTGTGGGGGGATTTGCACTACGTGAAGCAGGAAGAGATTGAAGATGAATTACTAAATTATATCTTGATGGGTATTTTACTGACGATTAATTATTGTAAAATTTCTGACTTCACATCACACCTCAGCATTGACCCCCTTGGGTCTTACGCTGTTTGTGTGATGGTCAGTGGTGCACCCCCGAGTTATAAAATGTGTTAATTGGAAAACAAAGAAAGAAAAGAAACTCGGGTGGGGTGCACTCTAATCCCCAATATCATGACGTTATTCTGAAAATATTTATTGTGTTTATTTTACATTTTTATTTGTATTGTATTTGTATCAAAAGAATAAAGAATAGGTTTATTATTCACTAATTTTTACTGTGTTTATTCTCTATGATTTTACTGTCAAAGCCCTACGATATATATTACATAGTAATATATCTGTATTGAAGAAGCTTTTGCGAAAGCGTACGTTTGACTGCACACCTAGGGTGAAATTTAATGAAATGCGTTTTTTTAAGCATGTATAAAAATCGCACAAAATCGCACTTTTTAAAATCGCGTTATTGGGCCGATTTTCGCATATTTAATGAGATGCGATTTCGCTGCAAAATAGCGCAATAAAGTGCGATTATTAAGTCCTGAAAATGTGCGATTTTCAGTCATGAAAATCGGCACATTTTCAGTAATGTGCGGTGTGTTGAAAAAAAGAAAAATAAAACGGCGTGCGGTCCCCCCTCCTAAGCATAACCAGCCCCGGGCTCAAAAAGCTGGTGCTGGTATCATAAAATCAGAGGGACAAACAAATAGGGGTTCCCTTGATTTAATGAAACCAGCACCAGGCTCAAGGTCCGGCGCTGGTTCCCAAAATTACGGGGGACAAAATGACTAGGGGTCCCCCGTATTTTAAGAACCAGCACCAGACCCAACCAGCTAGCAGGGTAATGCCACAGCTGGGGGACACTTATTATATAAGGTCACGCGGCCAAAGCATTATCCCCGTGGCTGGTCAGCATGGGCAGGGGCAGTCGGTCCCTGCATCCTCGGTCCGGGGTTCCTGGGCTGAAGAATCCGGTTCTGGGGCCTTGGTTCTGGTTCCGGGGCTGGTCCAGGGCCCTGAGCTCCAGGGCTGATGTCTCCGGGGTCCAGGATCCGAAGCAATCCAAAAGGGGTACCTGAGGAAGGAAATCCTTCTCACCTGGTCCCCAGCGACGACCCCGGCATCTTCTCCGGCAGACGTGCTGCTCCCGGCTCCTGATTGGCCGCTAGGCGGCCAATGGAATCATTCTGAGGAGAGGCACGTGTAAGGATTCTGGGAGTATCCCCGGCAACCTAACTCCGTTGCCTCTGGCTGGGTTTGACGGACGTGTGCTGTGCTAGGCTTCACCTGGGCCCGTCTCGGCTGAAGGGCGAATTAGGTCCGCCCCACTCCGCTACAGGCAGGTCTTAGGAAAATACAACACATCCGCCGAGGCCAGGAGAGAGCAAAGGGACAGCCTAACTAAACCCCAGAACCGGGGAACTCCCAGAAACCCCAGGGGAACAATACTGCTCAATAGGTGACACAAAATGGCAACAATGCTTGTGAGATGTTATATATAGAAATGGCAACAATGCTTGTGAGATGTTATATAAAGAAATGGCAACAATGCTTGTGAGATGTTATATAAAGAAATGGCAACAATGCCCAGAAGGTGATATCAAAAGATGGCAACAATGCTGGTAAGATATTATAAGGAGAAATGGTAATAATGCTGACTGAAAATCCCAATACGAAATGATGCCAAACAGCAGGAGGAGAAACACAGGGTGACCCCTGACTTATCTGGAGCGGAAGTTCGGGGTGTTGCCTAGCAACATCCCTGAAGATGGCCGCCGTCCTAGCAGCGCAGATGCTGCCGAGTGACCTGGATGGCGGCGACGCCAGGTACGGCGCCTAACAGCACGGAAGATGAACATCTCTGCGCCTCTCCAGTCCGTGAGCGGGTACCAGCCGGGAGCAGTGCGTCTGCCGGAGAAGATGCCGGGGTCGTCGCCGGGGACCAGGTGAGTAGGATTTCCTTCCTCAGGTACCCCTTTTGGATTACTTCGGATCCTGGACCTCGGAGACATCAGCCCTGGAGCCCAGGACCCCGGACCAGCCCCGGAACCAGGACCAAGGCCCCGGAACCGGACTCTTCAGCCCAGGAGCCCCGGACCCAGGGACCGACCTACGGGCTCAAGGTAGGTAAGTATCAGTATGTGTGGGCTGTGGATGTATTAAACTTTTCTTTTTCTGGGTGTCAGTGTGTGTTTTATTTAACAATTTTTTTGTACTGTGGAACTACAAGTGCCAGCAGGCCCTTTAATGCCCCGCATGCTGGGACTTGTGGTTCTCCAAGTCCCAGCATGCGGGGTAGGCTTGCTGGAACTCATAGTTCTACAGTATAAGACAATAGTTTTTATTCTTTTTTTTTACACTTTTCATCAGCCCGATGCCCACCGCCCAGGGGCATCGGGGACAGCCCCGGACTTTCAGCATGGGCTGGTAAGTCCTGGAGGGGGGGACCCCTTCATTGGGGGGGTCCCCACTTCCCCAGGACCCCTGCCCATGCTGAACAGCCACGGGGATAATGCTTTGGCCGCGGGACCTTATATAATAAGTAATAAGTGTCCCCCGGCTGTGGCATTACCCTGCTGGCTGGTTGGGTCTGGTGCTGGTTCTTAAAATACGGGGGACCCCTAGTCATTTTTTCCACGTAATTTTGGGAACCAGCGCCGGACCTTGAGCCTGGTGGTGGTTTCATTAAATCAAGGGAACCCCTATTTGTTTGTCCCTCTGATTTTATGATACCAGCACCGGCTTTTTGAGCCCGGGGCTGGTTATGCTCAGGAGGGGGGACCGCACGTCATTTTTTTTATGGTTTGTTTTAACTATTTTTTTACAACGGAACCATGCACATATCTCAATGATCTGTGCATGTTTCTGACAAAATCGCCAGTCAGAACTTGGTCTATTTTTTTTGCGATTTTTAGTAACCTTTACTAAAAATTGCAACAATTAAATATGCGAGTTCTATACTTTTTAATGGGAAAACATCTGGATGCGATTTTTAGTCTAACAAAAAATCGCACCTTTAAAAAATGCGAATTTTTCCGAAAATCGCAACATATAAAATATGAGATTTTCAGAAAATGTCTGAAAACGGCAGTTTTTGCGAAAAAAATCGCAAAAATAAAAAAAAACGCACCCTATTAAATTTCGCCCTTAGTGTGTTAAACCCCACTTCCCTTCCTCCCATATGATTGTATTTTGATCTGTTTAGGCCGGTGGAGACACAGGGTATCCGTAGCACACGGTTCCCTGTAGTACAGTGACACGGACTCTAGTGCAAGAGCCGTGTACACTCCTGTCTGATCTGACACGCAAGAGCGAGCTAGTGCACGGCGGCACACCTCAGACACAGCTCTGCGGTCAGCACACAGCCAGCGGTAGTGCTGAAACGGGATCACACCCGTGTTCAGGCGCTTATCACTACTGCATAGTGAGCCCCAGGAATATATACATTGTATCTGATAATTGTTACATCCTGGATAAGCATACACACTGTAAAACTGGCAATACCAGACATAACTTTTCCACTCTTAAATTTCAACCACCGTGCTTTATAAAATTATAAAATTATTCAGGGATAGTGTGAAGTGGGGTCCCACTAGGTGAGGATATATTATATCCTTTTTAAATCACTCAATGTTGTCCTATGTGTTTTTCGTGTTTTTTTATATCTTCGCAACTATTTTAATGAAACCAATAAAAGTCATGTTTTATTATTAAATTCTCTTTTGGTGCACCAACCAGACACCCTTTCTCTGTCCTCCCCAATATATTCATTCTGTGTCTATGGCAGCACACCCTCACATATTGAAATATTGAATACTAATAGTGCACAAAGAGGGTCCACCCGCATAATAAATTTTTTTGATTTCTGTGCGACTGGCACAGCTCTCCCCAATCTCCTGACATCGTAGCTTAGCCTACGCTGAAAACGTAATGTAGCCTGCTGCTGTGAAACTACACAAGTTCTGCTCGGTGCTGTTTTTTTAAATACAGGGGGACCCCAGGCAATTATTCCTTTGTATATCAGAAACCAGGTCCAGCTCAAAGAGCCCGTGGCTGGTTATGCTCATGGAGGGGTAACCTATGCCATTTTTTTCATAATTTTTTAAAGGTTTCTTTATTTTTACACCGAGAAGCATGCATCGGTCTCTCTGCTTCCGGAGATACGAATGGAACAATGACATATTTTTCATTCGTATTTTGAACATGATATTGGTCATATGAATTATAGTAAATTTGCCAATCTGATAGAACTGATGGTCATATTCATACAGCCAAATTTTTTGGACAATAGAATCCAACCCATTGTTAAAAATACCAGGTCGTACGCTAAAGACACTATAGCGGTTATTAAAAAAATCAATGAAGTTAAATGGGAACAAAACTTTCATTTGGTAACCGCAGACGTGAGGGCCTTGTATACCATCATCCAGCACAGTGATGGTTTGGCAGCCATGGATTATCATCTGAATAAATGTAATACAACTGAAAAAGAAAAAAACTTTATGCTGGATGGTATTGGCTTAATACTTAATAACAACTTTTTCTGGTACGAAGGTGACCACTACCTACAGGTAGCGGGCACCGCTATGGGGGCGAAGTTGGCACCGGGGTATGCCAATCTATTCCTGGCACACTGGGAAGATCACAGTGTGTGGGCAGGCCATCCCTGGAGTGCCAACTTGGTCCTCTGGACACGTTATATAGATGACGTGTTGTTTGTTTGGGGGGGAGATGAAGCTACTCTTGCTGAATTCTGTGCCCACCTCAATAGTAACACACTCAATATAGAACTCACCTTCACCATAAGCTCTGTAGAGGTCAATTTTCTGAACCTGACAATATATATAGAGGATGGTATGGTTAAAACTAGAAACTTTGTGAAACCAACTGACTGCAATTCCTACATTGGCTTTGACAGTAATCACCATCATAATTGGATACGTAGTATACACAACAGCCAATTTCAAAGATTAAGGAGGAATTGCAGTGATTTGGAAACATATAAGGTCCAGGCTATCTCTATGGAACAAAATTTTAGAGAAAAAGGTTATGACAATATATCTGTAGGTAAAGTGCTGGAAAAATACAGCATCCCTGACAGAATGGAAATCCTGGATAAAAAACAACCATCTAAGCAGGATAATAAGGAAATTCTGTTCATCACTAAATTCTCATCTCAACACCGGGTGATAGAAAAAATCGTTAATAAACACTGGGGGATTCTCATTAAGGATCGTGATCTAAGTGCCCATTTAGGCCCTAAACCTAAATTTGTATATAGGAGGGCCGACAATTTGAAAAATTTGCTGGTGAGAAGTGCCATCCCAATGGATAAAAGACCGTCTAGAATAACCTCTAAAGGCTTCTATCGCTGTGGCCAGTGTATCATGTGTAAGTCATGCAAAACAACAAATAAAACCTCAGAGTATAGGTCCAATGTCACAAATATATCATACACCATCAAAGACTTTATCACTTGTGGATCGGTCAATGTGGTATATTTGCTGGAGTGTAACTGCGGATATCAATAAGTGGGCCGCACAAGCCGCATGTTAAAAGAGAGACTGGCAGAGCATGTCTGGAATGTGAAAAAAGGATATGAATTGCACAGTATCTCTATGCATTTCAAGGAGAAACACTCTTGTAACATTAACCAACTTAAGTCTTTTTGTGGCATAAAATTGTGTAATAAAAACTGGAGGAAACGTAATGTTGAAAGTGACCTTGCCAGATTAGAAATGCGGACCATTTTTGATCTCAAAACTCTCTCACCAAAAGGCTTAAATTTAGATTTTGAGTACAAATGGTTTTTATAGCGTCTTTTATGTGTTTTTATCTTCATTATACTAATATGTATTTTTATCTCTCCCCATTTTTCACTCCGTGCCTGGCTTTATATATAAATATGAGTTTTATCTTGTATAAATTTTATCAGGCTTTTTATGTATAATTTTTAAACGATCATATTATTGTATTGTATTTAAATGTATGCATTTTTGTAAACACTCTGTATTTAATTATCGTGTTGAATACATAGTATATGTTACAAAGCCAGGCTACAGGTTCCCTCCGATTGGCTAAGAAGGAGCCATGTGATGGAGACGTTCCCCTGTAAAAAGGAGTCCAGGAGAAGCTAAGGCAGATCTTGAGAAAGGAATAGCTGTTCCGAAACGCGTTGATCGCCACCCCCTGCCTTCCCTGTCATTTCGTTAAGACAGTCTACAAGCGAGGAGTACTGACGCCCGGCTCCAGAAACTACCACCAAGCGGTTTTGTCTGCAGCATCTCACCGCCGGAACATCTTTAAGGACCCGGGATCTGTGTCTCCTGCCCGCTTTGTATCTCTTGTACATACCATCTGTGTGTGTCTTATTGTATATGTGAATAAATCCCCTTTCTGAACGGAAGCATCCTGTGGTGACAAAGACCCTGTTATGTGAACGCGTGAACGAAACATAAAATAAGTGTCAGCGAAGCCCGTCCTAAAAAGAAACCGTTACGTGTATGCGGGACAGAACTTTGAAGTAAGTGTCTGTCCACATGCAGGAGTAACGGTGTTCGAGTGTTTGATCTGATTTACAGTGGAATAGGTGACCGGACTCAGCTACCATTGTACTCTGAACCAGCACCTGTATTTAGCGCCAGTGGTTCCCCACCTTTTGTTTTTCCCAGGGTACACTTGTATTTGCCCGGTACAGATTTTTTTTAAAAAGGTACTGTGCCCAATTGCATATACCACAATTGGAGGCTATGGTATATTCAACTGGGTTTGAGTGGAATAATAGGGTTTACCAGGCATGTCCAAACTGTGGCCCTCCAGTTGTTGTGAAACTACATATCTCAGCATGCCTTGCCATAATTTTAGCATTCCCTAATAGCAAAACTGTGGAAAGGCATGATGGGACTTGTAGTTTCACAACAGCTGGAGGGCCATAGTTTGGACGTGTCTGGTTTAAACCATGGGTGGTTTATAAAGGCTTTGAGAGAGAGATAAAGGACAAAATGACCTCTTCCAGGACACAAAATTATGCTACTGGACTTCCCTCTTAGTTTATTATTGCCATTACCTGTATTGAAACAGCTTTGTTTTCAATTAACTAGTTCATCTAGTTTACACCTACATTATGATTTGCCCTTATGCTACACGGGAGGTTTCTGTGCTCACCTTAAAGGTGGTACACATGGGCTATAATCATACTTGCCAACCTGACCCTCTCCATGCGGGAGAAAATGCTCTGCTCCTGGACTTCCCTGGTAATGTATGATTACCATCACCTGTGGTGAAACACCTTTACCTAGCTCCCCACAGGTGATGGCAATCATACATTACCAGGGAAGTCCAGAAACAGAGCATTTTCTCTGTAAGACCTGCCTGTAGCGGAGTGGGGCGGACCTAATTCGCCCTTCAGCCGAGACGGGCCCAGGTGAAGCCTAGCACAGCACACGTCCATCAAACCCAGACAGAGGCAACGGAGTTAGGTTGCCGGGGATACTCCCAGAATCCTTACACGTGCCTCTCCTCAGAATGATTCCATTGGCCGCCTAGCGGCCAATCAGGAGCCGGGAGCAGCACGTCTGCCGGAGAAGATGCCGGGGTCGTCGCCGGGGACCAGGTGAGTAGGATTTCCTTCCTCAGGTACCCCTTTTGGATTACTTCGGATCCTGGACCTCGGAGACATCAGCCCTGGAGCCCAGGACCCTGGACCAGCCCCGGAACCAGGACCAAGGCCCCGGAACCGGACTCTTCAGCCCAGGAGCCCCGGACCCAGGGACCGACCTACGGGCTCAAGGTAGGTAAGTATCAGTATGTGTGGGCTGTGGATGTATTAAACTTTTCTTTTTCTGGGTGTCAGTGTGTGTTTTATTTAACAATTTTTTTGTACTGTGGAACTACAAGTGCCAGCAGGCCCTTTAATGCCCCGCATGCTGGGACTTGTGGTTCTCCAAGTCCCAGCATGCGGGGTAGGCTTGCTGGAACTCATAGTTCTACAGTATAAGACAATAGTTTTTATTCTTTTTTTTTACACTTTTCATCAGCCCGATGCCCACCGCCCAGGGGCATCGGGGACAGCCCCGGACTTTCAGCATGGGCTGGTAAGTCCTGGAGGGGGGGGGGGGACCCCTTCATTGGGGGGGTCCCCACTTCCCCAGGACCCCTGCCCATGCTGAACAGCCACGGGGATAATGCTTTGGCCGCGGGACCTTATATAATAAAAGTGTCCCCCGGCTGTGGCATTACCCTGCTGGCTGGTTGGGTCTGGTGCTGGTTCTTAAAATACGGGGGACCCCTAGTCATTTTTTCCACGTAATTTTGGGAACCAGTGCCGGACCTTGAGCCTGGTGGTGGTTTCATTAAATCAAGGGAACCCCTATTTGTTTGTCCCTCTGATTTTATGATACCAGCACCGGCTTTTTGAGCCCGGGGCTGGTTATGCTCAGGAGGGGGGACCGCACGTCATTTTTTTTATGGTTTGTTTTAACTATTTTTTTACAACGGAACCATGCACATATCTCAATGATCTGTGCATGTTTCTGACAAAATCGCCAGTCAGAACTTGGTCTATTTTTTTTGCGATTTTTAGTAACCTTTACTAAAAATCGCAACCCATTAAATATGCGAGTTCTAAACTTTTTAATGGGAAAACATCTGGATGCGATTTTTAGTCTAACAAAAAATCGCACCTTTAAAAAATGCGAATTTTTCCGAAAATCGCAACATATAAAATATGAGATTTTCAGAAAATGTCTGAAAACGGCAGTTTTTGCGAAAAAAATCGCAAAAATAAAAAAAAACGCACCCTATTAAATTTCGCCCTTAGTGTGTTAAACCCCACTTCCCTTCCTCCCATATGATTGTATTTTGATCTGTTTAGGCCTGTGGAGACACAGGGTATCCGTAGCACACGGTTCCCTGTAGTACAGTGACACGGACTCTAGTGCAAGAGCCGTGTACACTCCTGTCTGATCTGACACGCAAGAGCGAGCTAGTGCACGGCGGCACACCTCAGACACAGCTCTGCGGTCAGCACACAGCCAGCGGTAGCGCTGAAACGGGATCACACCCGTGTTCAGGCGCTTATCACTACTGCATAGTGAGCCCCAGGAATATATACATTGTATCTGATAATTGTTACATCCTGGATAAGCATACACACTGTAAAACTGGCAATACCAGACATAACTTTTCCACTCTTAAATTTCAACCACCGTGCTTTATAAAATTATAAAATTATTCAGGGATAGTGTGAAGTGGGGTCCCACTAGGTGAGGATATATTATATCCTTTTTAAATCACTCAATGTTGTCCTATGTGTTTTTCGTGTTTTTTTATATCTTCGCAACTATTTTAATGAAACCAATAAAAGTCATGTTTTATTATTAAATTCTCTTTTGGTGCACCAACCAGACACCCTTTCTCTGTCCTCCCCAATATATTCATTCTGTGTCTATGGCAGCACACCCTCACATATTGAAATATTGAATACTAATAGTGCACAAAGAGGGTCCACCCGCATAATAAATTTTTTTGATTTCTGTGCGACTGGCACAGCTCTCCCCAATCTCCTGACATCGTAGCTTAGCCTACGCTGAAAACGTAATGTAGCCTGCTGCTGTGAAACTACACAAGTTCTGCTCGGTGCTGTTTTTTTAAATACAGGGGGACCCCAGGCAATTATTCCTTTGTATATCGGAAACCAGGTCCAGCTCAAAGAGCCCGTGGCTGGTTATGCTCATGGAGGGGTAACCTATGCCATTTTTTTCATAATTTTTTAAAGGTTTCTTTATTTTTACACCGAGAAGCATGCATCGATCTCTCTGCTTCCGGAGATACGAATGGAACAATGACGTATTTTTCATTCGTATTTTGAACATGATATTGGTCATATGAATTATAGTAAATTTGCCAATCTGATAGAACTGATGGTCATATTCATACAGCCAAGTTTGTCCGAACTTGCCGTTCGTAAAAGCAGCGGCTCAGCCATATTGGGCGCTTTTAACTGATGGCCATATCATTCATACAGCCAAATTCATCCAAGCTTGCTGTTATTAAAAGCAGCAACTTAGCAATATTGGTCTGTTTGAAAATCTGCCAAGCATCAGGTCCTGGTTGTGAATGGGATCGATTGCCTATTTGTTCCCATTTAATCTTCGTAAATTTCCTTATTTTTGCCACAACTGAACTTGTCTGAATTCGGACTAGGTTGAGATACAGGTTTCTAACTTGAGATTCTTGGATAGAAAATGGCTAACTTGATGTATGGTCTACTCATGCATAGAGGTGGCAACACAGGAACAGATGAGTGGTAAGAGTGTTGTAATACAAGGGATTCTGGAACACTGGGTTATGGATATATCAGTGCAATGGATAGCTGGAATGAGTGTAGCACCAGAGGTGTAGAGTGTTGAGTTCAGAGATGCTGCAAGGATATTGCAGTAGCAGGTTTACTGGAACACGGGATGGACAATAGCAGTGAAGTAGGTGATGCTGCAAGGATATTGCAGTAGCAAAAATCTGGATATGTATGGGAGAAAATCATCAATTGTTCCCAAACGCTGGAAAATCAATACAAATTATTGTTTGGTTTAATTTGATAAATCAAACAACTTTAACCGATTTATCAAAATTACTATTGTTTGTTTTTCAGCATTTGGGTGCAAATGGTTGAGTCTCATATGCTCCCATGCATTGCCAGGTTTTTGTTCCCACCAGAGAGATTGGACAGATAAATCTGTAGTTGTGTACCCAGCATTACTTTATGGCCTATCGGGCTGCTGACCACATCATACTGATTTTATGCATACATCCCAACATGACCAATTCCATGAGAGACAAAATGCTGTTTCTGGACTTCTTACTACTGGGTCAGTGCACCTGTCAAACGGTAACGCTGGTGTCTTAAGGTGAGCTCAGGGAGCACAGAAACCTCCCGTGGGGCAGAAGGGCAAAACATAATGCAGGTGTCTGAAGCTGTGTACACATGGGGACGATATATATCGCTCAGCAATATATTGCTCAGTGCCTCCTTTTCATCAGCGACCAGAGATGGGAACCTCTGCCAGGGGAGCCGCAGAGGGAGATCATAAGGGGGAGATCATAAGGGGGCTAAAAACGGGAGCGCGCATTCGGCGATTTATCGCCGGTGCACACTCCAATCGCTGGCAATATGGTCGCTCTGCGACCATATTGCCAGCGATTATAGCCATACTTGCCTACCTGACCCTCTACATGCGGGAGAAAATGCTCTGTTTCTGGACTTCCCTGGTAATGTATGATTGCCATCACCTGTGGGGAGCTAGGTAAAGGTGTTTCACCACAGGTGATGGTAATCATACATTACCAGGGAAGTCCAGGAGCAGAGCATTTTCTCCCGCATGGAGAATGTCAGGTTGGCAAGTATGATTATAGCCCATGTGTACCACCTTTAAGGTGAGCACAGAAACCTCCCGTGTAGCATAAGGGCAAATCATAATGCAGGTGTAAACTAGATGAACTAGTTAATTGAAAACAAAGCTGTTTCAATACAGGTAATGGCAATAATAAACTAAGAGGGAAGTCCAGTAGCATAATTTTGTGTCCTGGAAGAGGTCATTTTGTCCTTTATCTCTCTCTCTCAAAGCCTTTATAAACCACCCATGGTTTAAACCAGACACGTCCAAACTATGGCCCTCCAGCTGTTGTGAAACTACAAGTCCCATCATGCCTTTCCACAGTTTTGCTATTAGGGAATGCTAAAATTATGGCAAGGCATGCTGAGATATGTAGTTTCACAACAACTGGAGGGCCACAGTTTGGACATGCCTGGTAAACCCTATTATTCCACTCAAACCCAGTTGAATATACCATAGCCTCCAATTGTGGTATATGCAATTGGGCACAGTACCTTTTTAAAAAAAATCTGTACCGGGCAAATACAAGTGTACCCTGGGAAAAACAAAAGGTGGGGAACCACTGGCGCTAAATACAGGTGCTGGTTCAGAGTACAATGGTAGCTGAGTCCGGTCACCTATTCCACTGTAAATCAGATCAAACACTCGAACACCGTTACTCCTGCATGTGGACAGACACTTACTTCAAAGTTCTGTCCCGCATACACGTAACGGTTTCTTTTTAGGACGGGCTTCACTGCATGCATGTATTTGAGAACGCTGACACTTACTTTATGTTTCGTTCACGCGTTCACATAACAGGGTCTTTGTCACCACAGGATGCTTCCGTTCAGAAAGGGGATTTATTCACATATACAATAAGACACACACGGATGGTATGTACAAGAGATACAAAGCAGGCAGGAGACATGTTCCGGTGGTGAGATGCTGCAGACAAAACCGCTTGGTGGTAGTTTCTGGAGCCGGGCGTCAGTACTCCTCGCTTGTAGACTGTCTTAACGAAATGACAGGGAAGGCAGGGGGCGGCGATCAACGCATTTCGGAACAGCTGTTCCTTTCTCAAGATCTGCCTTAGCTTCTCCTGGACTCCTTTTTACAGGGGAACGTCTCCATCACATGGCTCCTTCTTAGCCAATCGGAGGGAACCTGTAGCCTGGCTTTGTAACATATACTATGTATTCAACACGATAATTAAATACAGAGTGTTTACAAAAATGCATACATTTAAATAAAATACAAAAATATCATCGTTTAAAAAGCATACATAAAAAGCCGAATAAAATTTATACGAGATAAAACTCATATTTATATATAAAGCCAGACACGGAGTGAAAAATGGGGAGAGATAAAAATACATATTAGTATAATGAAGATAAAAACACATAAAAGACGCTATAAAAACCATTTGTACTCAAAATCTAAATTTAAACCTCTTGGTGAGAGAGTTTTGAGATAAAAAATGGTCCGCATTTCTAATCTGGCAAGGTCACTTTCAACATTAGGTTTCCTCCAGTTTTTATTACACAATTTTATGCCACAAAAAGACTTAAGTTGGTTAATGTGAGGATGGTATGGTTAAAACTAGAAACTTTGTGAAACCAACTGACTGCAATTCCTACATTGGCTTTGACAGTAATCACCATCATAATTGGATACGTAGTATACCCAACAGCCAATTTCAAAGATTAAGGAGGAATTGCAGTGATTTGGAAACATATAAGGTCCAGGCTATCTCTATGGAACAAAATTTTAGAGAAAAAGGTTATGACAATATATCTGTAGGTAAAGTGCTGGAAAAATACAGCATCCCTGACAGAATGGAAATCCTGGATAAAAAACAACCATCTAAGCAGGATAATAAGGAAATTCTGTTCATCACTAAATTCTCATCTCAACACCGGGTGATAGAAAAAATCGTTAATAAACACTGGGGAATTCTCATTAAGGATCGTGATCTAAGTGCCCATTTAGGCCCTAAACCTAAATTTGTATATAGGAGGGCCGACGATTTGAAAAATTTGCTGGTGAGAAGTGCCATCCCAATGGATAAAAGACCGTCTAGAATAACCTCTAAAGGCTTCTATCGCTGTGGCCAGTGTATCATGTGTAAGTCATGCAAAACAACAAATAAAACCTCAGAGTATAGGTCCAATGTCACAAATATATCATACACCATCAAAGACTTTGGGCCTTATTCTGGTTGGTGCGGCCGGGCCGTACACGTACGTTCCGGGGTTATTCATGATCTGCGCATGCGTACATTCGCTAATGCGCAGGCGCGAACACTCCACAACGCTTACGGACGGATCTCTCCGTGCGAAAAAACCTGTACGCGAGAGTACGGGCATTGGGGGCGGCATAGGGGCGTGTTCAGGGGAGCGGCCGAAATAATGAGGGAAAATGGGCGTAAATATGGGCGTACACGGGGGTGTGCACCAAAAATGAGCGGTGCTACTACCGCATGATCGCCTAAAGCACCGTTCATTTCGGACACAAAACAGGCGGCCGCCAACCGCCAGCTCAGACCACCCCTACAGATACCGCATGCCTGCGTGCGCCTGGGTTTGCTAATTTACGCTGATTACTACTCAAACACATACACCTGAATGTAATAAGCAATGCTGCAGTCTATTAAGTCCAAACCATGATTTCACTACCTGCAAGCCACACACAGCACTCAAACACATTGGAAGCTTATCTTTCTATACTTCTCGACATTTAAAGGTTTGTTTAATTTAAGGTAAGAATCTTTTTAAGACCTGCTTATATATGCTAAGGTAGGTATTTGTTAAACAGTTAGACACATTCACTACGTGCTTTCATAGACTTTACACAGTAGCACACTCAATCTACACAAGTCGACATGTGTCAACGTGTTCACTCTAATACAAACATAAGTTTTGTATTTATGATACAATAACATAAACCACATCTAACACCTACAAAGTATGTTTCAGCAATGTTTTAAGCCCATGCCCACTATTTTGCACACAATCTTTGTATAGTACCCAAAATACAGAACTGTACCACTATCTGATCTGCTATGAATTGGATTTTACTACACTCTGGATGTAAGATGCCACCAATCACATTATTGCACTCACATCTCTCTAACAAAGGATTCCTACATCTGCTTATGACACTGTAAAATCATATATATTTAAAAAGTCATACATGTTTGTTCACAAGCAATTTTCTCATGTTTGGCCGATTCACACATCTTTTTTTAGGGAGGACACATATGCATTCCTACACAAATGTACCTTTTGACCCTTGTTTGTCTGCCTCACCCACTCCATGAGGAAAGCATTGTTCTGGACCTGCTTTTACCTACTACTGTAGGAGCTACCTCACCTGCACACAAACTGCTTTCTCACCTATTAAGTTGCTCTGCACATGTGCTGACACAAACTAATTAGCAGGGAAAAGTTGGATAGGAACATGGGAATGGCCATGGAGAGGGTTACACATGGGAAACTTCTACCACACTTCAACAAATGTTCAAAAATACCCTGGTCAGTAAGTACACATAAATGTAGTATTTGTTTCACACAAGAAATTACACATACAACAATTTTGTTTTAATTGGTAAAATAAATTTATTTGCTGTTCAGCATCACAGCTTATTTGACACTTTAATGTCAGAAATCAAATAAACAAATAAAATAGACACAAAAATAAAAAAACAGCCAGAACAAGAGGTTGCATATCTCCAAACATGTGTTACCCTGCAAATGCAATGGTGAAAGAAATGGGGACACCAGAATACGTACTGCAACAACCAGGGTGAATACTAAGCAAGATACACACCACCAAAAATTTATCCTGCATTTGGATAAAAATAAGAACTTTAATGCCCATGGCACGAAAATGGATCGATGGCCAACTCAGGAAGTGGATGTCCAGTGCAATTTAAACATTTGGGGTCCAACCACAGAGGAAGTGAACCAGGTCTCATTATTTGGGCCCTTTTTTCCCCCTTTTAGATGGGGCCTTGGGGACAGGGGCCTTTGGCTCAGATGGCTTGCGGCGTCTTCCCCTAGTGGACACAGGAGGGTCAGCAGAGGTGGAAGGTTGGGGAGCAGCTTGGGGTGGGCCAGCAGATGGGGGATTGTCCCTTAGGGACCTGGCGGTGGTCAGCAGCTCCGCAAGAATTTCATTCTGGCGGCTGAGGTGTTGGCCAATGCTTTGCATGCCAGCCGCCAGAGTGTCATTCATGCGGTTGAAAGCCTCACACTGCTGCCTGTTTGTGGCCTTCCAATCCGCCAGAAATTCCCCAACCTGCTGCTGACGGATCGCAGCATCCACCCCTTGCTGCTCGATCCTCTCCAGCATCACCATCACGCTCTCATCCCATGTCTCCTGTGGCTGGGGGTGTCGTCTTGGTGGAGGCTGGACCACTTGCTCCACCTGTGGCTCTGCAGAGGAAGATGCTGCCGGTTCATCCTGGGTTTCTGCTTCTTCTAGGATAATAATTGAAAACAATGTCACCATCACATACGCACAAAAAAATATCTTTCAAAATACAATGCATTACTGTGACTTACCATCAAAAGCAGCAGCAAAGACCTCCGCCGGGAGCTCACTATCCATATTGGATATCCCCCTGACCTCGGCCACATCAATGACGTCCAAGGCGTCCTGCTCCAGGGGGGTATACTCCAAATTATCTGGCATAGGCCCTCTCCCGGTGGACATGCTGTGGTTGTACCGGTCAGTCATCTTCCTCTTCAGTGTCGTTTTGAAGTCTGTCCACCTACAAGTTTAAAAATACAAATATCACCATGAGATATGTGCACCACTGTGCTACGTGACATTTCCTAGTGTGGGTGATCTTATGTTTTTTAGCCATATGTGTCCCACACACACATTAATGTCTCCATTAGGAGGCATTTCAGTGTCTCATCTCATTCATTAGGCCACTAAATGCACATACATAGATCACTATGCAGAAATTACATCATCCATGGCCAAATTATGCACCTCCACCTGTTGTGAAACTACACATTCCACCATAGCTTGACAGTGTGGTTATTATGGAGTAATTTAACTATGGGATGGCATACTGGGATGTGTAGTTTCTCACCAGCTACATGTGCACAGTTTGGTCATTCTTGTTTCAGTAGCATCATATGGAACATGTTACAACAACTCTTTCAAAAACACACTTTCTCTTGTCCCATCACATACTTCACATGAGCAGAACTGTGCCCATAACCTCACATCACACCAATGGTGCATGTTTCATATATCAATGTGGGTTATTAGACATGGTTGTGTTCACATGTGACATTGAAGTGTAGCACTATCTACAAACACACCTTTCTATTATTCTCAAAACATACATGTAACATATGTACACACATATGACATTATCAGGGGGACAAACACACTTGCCTTTTCTTCACCGCTAGCCAATCTCTGACCACTGGTGACACCTTGTTCACTTCCTCTGTGATCTTGTCCCAAAGGTTTCTCCTTGCACTGGCACTCGGCTTCCTGGTTGCCAATTCTATCCATTCGCGTGCCCTGGGCACTAAAATTCGCAATTCTGCCTCTACAAATGCAGGGTTTCTCTTTTTGGTGGTGGTATCCTGCTCAGTCCTCACCCTAGATGTTGCAGCTCGTTTTCTGGTGGCCCCAGTTCTCTCACCATGCACCTGCTGGGTCACACCTGTTTGGAGAGATGCAACCTCTTGTTCTGGCTGGTTGCTTGGCCCTTGTGGAGCTGGTGGAGGTTGAACAGGGCCTGTTAGTGAGGGGCCCGCTTGGTCTTGCAGGCTACTTCTCTCTTGAGCCCTCCTTCTCCGCTCCTGTTCCCTCTTCTGCAAAGCTTCAAGCAGGGATTCTGCTGTAGCTCTCTGTAGAGCGTCCTCAGCTGCGGAATCGTCTGAGCTAGACATGTTTGCAGCAATTCTGGCCTGCATCTGACTGAATATTTATATGTTAATCTCCCGCCATGAACAAGGGGGCGTATATTTTTCCCCGCAATGTAGTTGCTAATTTACGCCGATATTTCCCGCCGATAATTGCCGCTTAAATTACGCAGGTCTCAACGCACCTGATCAATCACCTGTATATGCACATACACAGGTTGTGGAGCATTGTGTGCTACATCGTGAAATGTGTGCACCTGTCATTCCAATGATGAGTGTTGTCAGCTGGTATCTGTTGGAGTTCGTGTATGCTTTGTGAGTCACATTTCAAAACATCACGTTATAATGCTTTCCTTACATATGTAATGAGTATGAAATTGTCATACACCAACATGTTGCATTGTGCCCCTTTTAGCAGCGTATTTATTAGTAGACGGTTGCGTGTATTCTTTTACGCACACTGTATATACAGTACGTCTCTCCATGGAAATCGGTGTATTGTGCCCCTTTTAGCAGCGTATTTATTAGTAGACGGTTGCGTGTATTCTTTTACGCACACTGTATATACAGTTCCTCTCTATACATTGAATGCATGCTGTTGGTTATGGTGTGTGTATATCGGAACGGTCCGCGTAAGTTTCTATTCGCATCCAGTTTGTTAATGTAAGAAGGATTAATAAAGTTAATACTAAACAAACAATTTTTTACACCAATCAGCAAGCACCAAAAGTGATATATGTACCTGCAATTATTAACTGCGCCATTGCCACTATGACTTCAACCAGGGCTAGGGCGTTTTCGACCCAGGAGCTGGTGGCCTTGGTTGAGGTCATGGACCGTCGGCTGGGGCCCAGGGGCCCATATGTGTCCAACATGGACAAGCGGCGGGCGTATAATGCTGCCCGCCGCCTAATATACACCCGGACCGGCGTCCGCAGAAGCCTGGGCCAAGTCGAGCGCCGCTGGTCTGACCTGCGCCGGCGCCAGCCAGTCATGCTGAGTTGCATTCGCCGCCATATTGCCCGATGTAAGTTTTTATTACCTAGTATGTCTGCGTTTTTTTGCAAATGATTTCTGTACTTTTTATAAATATGTTCCTGAGTATGTGGGTGTATATGGGTGTATAGGGGGTGTATAGGGGGTGTATATGGGGTGTATATGGGGTGTATAGGGGGTGTATAGGGGGTGTATAGGGGGTGTATATGGGGTGTATAGGGGGTGTATAGGGGGTGTATATGGGGTGTATATGGGGTGTATATGGGTGTATAGGGGGTGTATATGGGGTGTATATGGGGTGTATATGGGTGTATATGGGGTGTATAGGGGGTGTATATGGGTGTATAGGGGGTGTATAGGGGGTGTATATGGGTGTATAGGGGGTGTATAGGGGGTGTATAGGGGGGGGTTTAAGTAGTTGCTCAGTTTTTGGGTGTAGCATATCAATTAGTTTGCATGATAAATGTCTGAAATATAACAGCAATGATAATTTGGAAGGTTATGAGCATGACTAATGTGAATTTTTCTTTCCCCCTTTTTTATGAAACCCAATCTTCGATTTCTATGCCATCAACATGAACATTTCAGCACGGGCAAGGGCACGCATAGAAGCCCGGGAGCAGGCAGCACGGGAGCAGGCAGCCCAGGAGCAGCCAGACGAGGAGGAGGAAGAGGAGGAGGAAGAGGAGGAGGAAGAGGAGGAGACAATGGGTCCAGCTGGGGCCCACCAAATTTCTACATCCCCTTCCACCAGCCACTCCCCAACCCCCACCCCCTCCCCAACCCCTACCCCCACCCACACCCCTACCCCCACCCCCTCCCCAACACCCACCCCCTCCCCAACCCCCACCCCCTCCCCAACCCCCACACCCCTACCCCCTCCCCAACCCCCTCCCCAACCCACACCCCCACCCCCTCCCCAACCCCCACCCCCTCCCCAACCCCCTCCCCACCCCATTTCCAACCCCCTACACCTCTCCACCACCCACCCCCAAACCTCTCCAATCCCCACTCCAACCCACTACCAGTATCCCAAGTCCTATCCCATCCCCCTTGCTCCTGACCCCCCCAACCACCGCACACCCAACCAGCGGCGAGCAGGATGGCTCAACTAGCCGTAAGTAAATAATGTGTCTAATGTTTACCTACACATTTCTACACATTTCTACACATAAACAATCACAACAACCACATATGTGTATCCAACATCAACATTAGTTGCAACATATCACTGCAGGGCGACCATGAGGTGTGGCCTGTCCTTCTCCAGGAACAAGGGTCCCCTTGGTGTTTTTTTTTGAGTGTGGCCATGCCTCACCCCTTGAATAATTGACATAACAGTACATCCAATGACATATCCGACATTAGTGGTGTTGTAGTTATGTGGATCCAGGTGTTGTGTAACTCCACTTCCCAGCATGATGTGCAACATAAATTTATAGATTGTATTGTTAATAGTGTGTGAGGCCATGCGGATGCATGCTTTACAAACATAGCTTTAGGCCTATAATTTGTACAGCAATGTCCTAAATTTTAAATAGTAAGGAGTGCTTAAGCCGCAACAATGTCATAACCCTTAAATAGCACAGCCTAATTGTGAGGTTAGAGGTGAGCCCCCCAAAACAAAACTACCAATTGGGATACAGCATACATTCATCCAAGAAGGAGGAATCTATGTAATGTTATGTAATATGTACAGTACGTGTGTGTTAACATATTAGTTTTTAGTACTGTGTTTACAGCATACCCTTCTTCAATGTAGTTGTAAAATGTATGTGGCCTTCACACTTAACTCACAAATTCATATTATGTTACAATGCAATAAACATTTATGTATATGATATATTAATTATAATGTGTTTTTCCCCTTCACTACAGACACTGAACAGCACCAGGAGAAGGTGGCCCATATTCTAGTGGAAATGTTCCTGACCATCCTCTACCTAAATATTCTTTTCGCCCAACTCCAGGCCCTTCTTTAATTTTTTTTCATATTGTTAATTTCTATTATTAATAAAAAAAGTTGATGTTCAGTTAGAAGTTGGCTGTGTTTTTAATCATAAATATGTTAGAGGGTTCGTAAGGGCAGGTACATACAGATGTGTCATGTAAGTTATATTGGTAATTTGAGGTGAGGGGTAATGAATGATGTGTGAATGTGTGTGTTTTGGGGTGAAATAACACATAGTGAAAAGGCATGATTTTTTATTGTTGTTAGATGAAAACATCACACATAACATCAGGGTAGGTATACATGTTAAAAAAATCAGATCAAACTAATTAGG
Source organism: Crinia signifera (assembly GCF_055691185.1). Classification (NCBI taxonomy): domain Eukaryota; kingdom Metazoa; phylum Chordata; class Amphibia; order Anura; family Myobatrachidae; genus Crinia; species Crinia signifera. The sequence goes on along the minus strand of NC_139217.1, from coordinate 204,537,253 downwards.
GACATAATTTAGTACATACACACAAACACCAACATAAATTTATTTCCAAGTAAAAGCAATGTGGGGACACATAGATAGTGATTAAAATGCCACATTAGAACATAACAAATATACATGTAATGAGGGTTAAAATGTTGTTTTATTAGGGTCTTTATTAAGGTAGACAATTGAGTTAATAGAAAACAATAATTGAATAACAATTAGAATAATTAATTAATTGTCAGAATTGTAGTTGAAAGGCAAGATTTGCAGGTCCATATATGTGAAGGGTATGCCAGCGTGCACGGACGTACGCTCACTCTCACGAGCGGTGACATAAGCTGAGTTTTCTATTGAAAACAATAGGGACCCGTCCGTGCAAGCTGGCGTACGCTCAGATAGCCGCAAGAAGTCGGTGGGAAGACGGACGAGAGACGTCCGTAAACGGTGGCGTACGCTCTGTTGTACGCCAGTTGTCGGAGTGTAAGGGCTGGTCCGTCCGTGTACGTTGGCGTACGCTCATTTGTACGCCACTCCCCTTCTACGTTGTTTATGCCCGTACGTATGCGGCTGATTTGTGGGTGGACTTAACCCCAACGGCCGCGTACGGAGAGCGTACGTTAATAGTGAACGTACGCACGTTTGGCCGCTCCGATCAGAATAACCTCCTTTATCACTTGTGGATCGGTCAATGTGGTATATTTGCTGGAGTGTAACTGCGGATATCAATATGTGGGCTGCACAAGCCGCATGTTAAAAGAGAGACTGGCAGAGCATGTCCGTAATGTGAAAAAAGGATATGAATTGCACAGTATCGCTATGCACTTCAAGGAGAAACACTCTTGTAACATTAACCAACTTAAGTCTTTTTGTGGCATAAAATTGTGTAATAAAAACTGGAGGAAACGTAATGCTGAAAGTGACCTTGCCAGATTAGAAATGCGGACCATTTTTTATCTCAAAACTCTCTCACCAAGAGGTTTAAATTTAGATTTTGAGTACAAATGGTTTTTATAGCATCTTTTATGTGTTTTTATCTTCATTATACTAATATGTATTTTTATCTCTCCCCATTTTTCACTCCGTGCCTGGCTTTATATATAAATATGAGTTTTAGGTACTTGTTTCCTAGCACGGCCACCACGATTTCTATCGTGGTGGTCGTGTCGGAAAAAATCGTGTCGGTCGCGTCGGGTGCATACCAAAACGCACACGACGCGACCGACGCGATGTACCCGATTTCTCCATAGGCTTCAATGTTAAAATAATTTAACATTGAAGCCTATGGAGAAATCGGGTCCATCGTGACCATAGGCTTCAATGTTAAATTATTTTAACATTGAAGCCTATGGAGAAATCGGGTCCATCGTGTCCATAGGCTTCAATGTTAAATTTTTTTAACATTGAAACTGAGTCCATTTAACATAGTAAAAAATGGTAAAAGGGCCAATATGGGCCATTTCTCATTGGGTATGGCCCAGTCATGTGTGTAAAAAATAATGGCCCCCCATTATGGCCGCCACCCCCACGATTGACGCGAACTTGAAGCGTGGCGAGCGCAGCGAGCCCGCGAGGGGCGGCGGTGCGCGTCCTCCGACCTTTTCATTCCCCTACTATCCACGTCGGCGTGGAGTTGAGAATAGATTAGTGTGGCGAGCGCAGCGAGCCACCGTGCCCGAAGCGTGGCGAGCGGACGATGATACCTTCACAGATCCCTGCGTCCCCTCGCGGGCTTCACAGGTATCAGCGTCCGCTCGCCACGCTTCGGGCTCGGTGGCTCGCTGCGCACACTAATCTATTCTCAACTCCACGCCGACGTGGATAGTAGGGGAATGAAAAGGTCGGAGGACGCGCACCGCCGCCCCTCGCGTGCTCGCTGCGCTCGCCACGCTTCGGGTTCGCGTCAATCGTAGGGGTGGCGGCCACAATGGGGGGCCATACCCAATGAGAAATGGCCCTTATTCTGCCTTTTCACATTTTTTCCTATGTTAAATGGACTCAGTTTCAATGTTAAAATAATTTAACATTGAAGCCTATGGACAAATCGGGTCCATCGCATAGGCTTCAATGTTAAATATTTTAACATTGAAGCCTATGGAGAAATCGGGGGCATCGCGTCGTGTGCGCATAGGCTTCAATGTTAAAATATTTTAACATTGAAGCCTATGGGGAAATCGTGGGCATCGCGTCGGTCGCGTGCCTTCTTAAGGCACACGACCGACGCGATGTACCCGAGTACTGCTTTTTTCAAAGGAAATCGCGGGCATCGTGTGCCTTAAAGTTAAATACATGCATGCAGTGAAGCCCGTCCTGAAAAGAAACCGTTACGTGTATGCGGGACAGAACTTTGAAGTAAGTGTCTGTCCAAATGCAGGAGTAACGGTGTTCGAGTGTTTGATCTGATTTACAGTGGAATAGGTGACCGGACTCAGCTACCATTGTACTCTGAACCAGCACCTGTATTTAGCGCCAGTGGTTCCCCACCTTTTGTTTTTCCCAGTGTCCACATTTTTGGAGGTTGATGGTCTCCAGAGGATCCACAGGCTGCTGATTATTTACTAATCCTACTTAGATTTGCGCCAGTTCACTGATACCATTTTTTGTCTAAATACAAGAGTACCGTTTCTCTGAGCCATCCTTGGATTTCTTAGCTGTGCTGCAGGGAAATATATAATTTCGGGTACAATTGCGCAAGATAATACCAAAGCAGCTAGGAACACCCAAAACAAGTTACACCAAAACTTGACAGAGATACACGACAAAGAAATTCTTGGGGTTCCGTGCGCTAAGGCAAAGAAGTGTAAGTGTTGAAGCTTACACTTAGATATATAGGACTAATGAGTCCACCATAAGTGATTCCAAAAAAAACTGGGTAATTCACTTACACTGAATATTATGATATATAGTCCACAACAATGGAATAAATCCTGATATGTCCAGCAGATATTTGTAATTCACTCCATTGTTTCTTGAACACCTTCTACAAAGAGAGAAACATCGTGCAGACACCTTTTTGTAAGGGGGGGTACAATTTATTCAAACCGATGCACTCACAAAAGTAGGGTTAACATATAGCATATCATCACCAGCCGGTGATAGAAGAAGGGGATGATCTCACCCAACCGCAGATGGATTCACAACAGATCAATTGACAGAGGCAAATGATGAAACATGTGGTCAGCGGGTCAGAGATGTTCTCCCAAATAGCGTATGGTTCTTTTCTCCAGCCAGGGGTAATTCTATTAGGGGTACAATCTGCCCAATCCATTTCGGACCTTGTAGTCCTTCCTCAGGAGCATAACGTAGCCCCTGGCTGGAGCTGTTTAAATAGGCTGAAAGACGCGCGAAAAAGCCGGCGTCCGGTGTATTTTGCCGGAACTGGAAGTGCGTCATACTTCCGCATTGCGGAAGATTGCGTTCCATCAGACCCGGAGCATGCGTTCCACAGTGCCGAGACTTGCGTTCCATAGGCACCGGAAGCATGTACTTCAACGTGCCTGAGTAAAATTACTTAAAGGGAGGAAATCTCCGATCGCATTACCATTAACATTATTATGCATCAAACAACAATAACATATGGAATATGCTTGTATTGGTCCAATATCGGATCCACGGAATCCTTTCTTCTTGTCTTTGAACGGATTAGTCCAAAAAGGTGGTTAAAGTGCAAATGCTTAAAGGGACATATCCTTCTATTGACTTCAATCGTCCCGGTATAAGTCCATAGCAGCATTAGATAGAGTCCATATGTACGAAAAAAATATAAACATAAGAGCAATAATTAAAATCAATCATAGTTAAAATACACAAATTTCATAAAAGAATAAAAACATATAAAATAGAGCATTTTAAAGGAACCACTTGACCTCGAAGTCACCATTTAAACCATTAGGTACTAGCGCCTTTAGCTTGAAAATCCATTTCATTTCAGTCTGTGCGAGTTTGGTCTCTATACTTTTATTTCTCCAGGTGTGTGCTACTTGTTCCAGTGCGCCAAAAGATTTTAGACCACATTCACTGGAGTTATGAACACTTTTACAATGAGCGGAAAATGGATTTTCAAGCTAAAGACGCTAGTACCTAATGGTCTAAATGGTGACTTCGAGGTCAAGTGGTTCCTTTAACCCCTTCCCGACATATGACGTACATTTACGTCATATGTCGGTTGCGGGGGAATCAAGCCAGCTCACGGAGTGAGCTGGCTTGAAAGAGAGCAGGTAATGGCTGTATATTACAGCCAGGTACCTGCTCTCACGGCCACGAGCGGCGAGTTCGCCGATCGTGGCCGTTTAACCCTTTAAGCACCGCGGGCAAAGCGCCCGCAGTGCTTAAATAGCTGATCGGAGGGGGGGCGCCCCCCTCCGGCGCCGATCGGGGCCCCCCGCGGCGAGATCGGAGGGTGCCGATCGGTTGCCATGGTAGCCAGGGGTCTAATGTAGACCCCTGTGCTGGCCGTGTCAGCATTCCTATTACATCCTGCCTGAGGCAGGATGTAATAGAAAGTGCTGAAAATCACTATGTTCAGCCATAGAGCTCTATGGCTGAACCTAGTACAGGCGATCGCGCCCCCTATTGGTCAAGTACACTAGGGGGCCTTGTAGTAAAAGTAAAAAAAAAAAAAAATATAAGTTTAAAAATAAAAATAAAAAAAAAAATATTAAAAGTTCAAATCACCCCCCTTTCCCCATTTCACAAATAAAAATAAATAAAAAATAAAAAAAATAAACATATTTGGTATCGCCGCGTTCCTAAAAGTCCGATCTATTAAAATATAACATTAGTTATCCCGCACGGTTAAAGGCGTAAACGGAAAATAATTCCCAACGCCAAAACTACGTTTTTTGGTCGCATCGCCTACCCAAAAAAAAATAACTAAAAGAGATCAGAAAGTCGCCCATATCCCATAATGGTATTAATTAAAAAGTACACTTCAGCCCGCAAAAAATGAGCCCTCACCCAGGTCCGTAGGTGGAAAAATAAAAAAGTTATAAGCCGCAGAACATGGCGACGCGACGCAAATTAGAAAAACCGTAAAAGTTGCTATTTTTTTTTTGTGGTAAAACATAACGAAAACTATATAAGAATCGTAACGACCTATAGAATAAAGATAACCCATCATTTTAAACGAACTATGAACTCCAAAAAAACCGTAACCAGCGCAAAATTGTGGAATGGCGTTTTTTTTTTTTTTTTACCCCACATTGAATTATTTCCTGATTCCCCAGAATATTATACGGTATAGTAAATGGTACCATTAAAAAGTACAACTTGTCCCGCAAAAAAAAAGCCCTCATGTGTCTATATAGCCGGAAAATTAAAAAAGTTACGCTTATTTGAACGCAAGGAGGAAAAAAAAAAAAAAAATTAACAAAAAAGGCCTCGTCGGGAAGGGGTTAAAATGCTCTATTTTATATGTTTTTATTCTTTTATGAAATTTGTGTATTTTAACTATGATTGATTTTAATTATTGTTCTTACCTTTATATTTTTTTCGTACATATGGACTTTATCTAATGCTGCTATGGACTTATACCGGGAGGATTGAAGTGCAATAGAAGGATATGTCCCTTTAAGCATTTGCACATTAACCACCTTTTTGTGCTGCAGGGACTCAGACTCCCTTGTTGTTGCTGCGCAGTGACTGACAGGCAGCATCCTTTCGTCATTGTGTGCAATTTTCCAGTGCTTTCCAAATTATGTGATCACGCATGCCAGCGCCAATGCAGGGAGAAGGAAGTGTATACGAGCAGTGGCGGAACTACCGAGGGTGTAGGGGGTGCAGCTGCTATGGGGCCCGGCGGCTGGGGGGGGCATGGACAGCATGCAATCCCCTGCTTACTTCTTTTATTACATTATAAGCTGCCCACGTCCGCCTGCACTGTTGGGAGATTGAGAAGCCGGGTGGGTTTCGCGCTGTGACGAGCAGGTTGGGGGATATGCCGCTGGATAGAGTGAGGAGCCGAGCAGTGGGCGCAGTGTCGTTGTGCTGGGCGGGGAAGCGCTGTGCCTGAGGGTTGGGGTAAGCTGCTGGATAGGAGCTGTGCAGTGGGCGCCGTGTCGCTGTGCCGGGCGGGGACGTGCTGTGCCGGAGGGTTGGGGTAAGCTGCTGGATAGGAGCCGGGCAGTGGGTGCCGTGTTGCTGTGGCTGTGCCGGGCGGGGACGTGCTGTGCCGGAGGGTTGGGGTAAGCTGCTGGATAGGAGCCGGGCAGTGGGGGCCGTGTCGCTGTGGCTGTGTCAGGTGGGGACGTGCTGTGCAGAAGGGTTGGGGTAAGCTGCTGCATAGTAGACGGGCAGCGGGTGCCGTGTTGCTGTGCCGGGTAGGGACGCGCTATGCTGGCGGCGGCGGGTTGGGGGGAAGGAGGATGGGGAGAACAGGGCACGGAACCACTGTCTGCCTGTTGGCTTTGAAGTTAGGAGACCGGAACACTGACACTGGAAGGCCCCCACCATTATTGGAACGGCTCGGCTGTGGACGCACGACAGGCTTTCCAGCACAGCACATAGTGGCTGACTGCTGTGACTGTGAAAAGAGTGACATGAGGGTCCGGCAGGGAGAACACAGTCCTGCTGGCTGCTGCAGCTTGTCTCTGGTGAGCTGGGCTACGTTGCAGCAGCAATGTTACTATACTGAAATAATAAATTTAAAATGTTTTATTTAATACAGTATGAGCTTTACAAATGTAATGTTTGCTGCAATGTGGCTTGCTGCATTGGGCTTTGCCTATATTCACACACGGTGATCGCACAGTCCGGCACAATATGCCACATAGCAGCAAACATTAACTTGGCTGCGTTCAGTTGCATAACTTTAGTCCCACAGACCCCGCTGTGGCGGGGTCTGTGGGAAGCATTGCTGCCAGGATGATGCTGCGCCAAATGCAGTCTGTATTAGCAGCATACACATCACTGGGGCTAGCTGTGCTGTGCAAATCCGCCCCCTGTATAATGTTTACATAATATGTAATGGGCATTGCGGCGTATCACATATGTGTAATGGGCATTGCGGTGTGCCACATAATGTTTAATGGGCATTATGGTGTGTGCATAATGTGTAATGTGGGTACTTGTGTATTATCAAGGCGCCCATCGCATCGTATACCACTAATTAAGGTATGCGATGGCATGCAATGGACCCGATTTCAGCCTTTTCCCGGGCTGAGTATACAATTTTAAAATCAGGTCACATCGCATGCCATTACAATGGCATGCGATGCGATTTGCCATTGAGTCCCATGTTAAATGGCACCCCCAGACCCGATTTTTAATTGTATACCCACCCTGATGGGTAATAAATATGTAAAATGCCCCCACATTGTTAACGGCCCCCCACTATCAACGCCAACCCGAAGCGTGGCGAGCGTAGCGAGCCCACGAGGGGCGGCGGTACACGTCCTCCGACCTTTTCATACCCCCACTATCCACGTCGGCGTGTAGTTAATTTTATAAAGTGTGGCGAGCGCAGCGAGACACCGTGCCCGAAGCGTGGCGAGCGGACGCGCATTACTTCACAGGTATACGTGTCCGCTCGCCACGCTTCGGGCTCGGTGGCTCGCTGCGCTCGCCACACTTTATAGAATCAACTCCACGCCGACGTGGATAGTGGGGGTATGAAAAGGTCGGAGGACGCGTACCGCCACCACTCGCGGGCTCGCTGTGCTCGCCACGCTTCGGTTTGGCGTTCATAGTGGGGTGGCGTTAACAATGGGGGGCATTTCACATACTCATGACCCATGAGGGTGGGTGTACAATTAAAAATCGGGTCTGGGGGGGCATTTAATTTTAAATCAGGTGAAATCGCGTAGCATGCGATCATATCACATGCGATTTTTAATCGTACAATGCCCTGCGATGGAAATCGGGGGCGCCGTGATAATACACAAGTACCGTAATGTGTATTGCGGTGTGTCTCATAATGTGTAATCGGTACTGTAGGGGGCCCCATTATAAATTTTGCTATGGGCATACCTCCCAACCGTCCCGGATTCGGCGGGACATTCACGATTTACGGCCGATGTCCCGTCGTCCCGGTACTGCTTACCGCAGTCCCGGCTTCCCGAGACGGTTGGGAGATATAAACCACGCCCCCACGCTCTCTAGGACGTCACTGTGCCTCCAGCGTATGTGCGCAAGCTGCTGGGCGGTCACAGTGACGTCCTCTTCCTATCCAGCAGCTGCCATCTCTGCGCATCTGAGTGGAGCATGAAGTCCTGCAGAGCCAGTGAGCGGTAAGTACGGACAGACGGGCGGGCGGGGGGGGAAGGGGGGGGGGTTGGTTGGTGTGTGTGTGGGGGGGGAATTGCCAGTGCCTCCTAAGAAGCGACGAGGCTGAAGTTATATTACGATGAGCGGCGAAAACGGGGGCGTGGCCGGATTTCGCGTCACCCCGTGAGGCCCCGCCCCCTTTTCTCGAGGCCACACCCCCTTTTCGTCCCGACCTCCCAACTTCAAAAGTTGAGAGGTATGCTATGGGGCCCACAAAGTTCTAGTTACGCCCCTGTATACGAGGCCATCAATGCTATTGACATTGATGATTTTAACTATTGATTTTCTGACCCATGGGGCAACCAGATCCTGGGGGCGGGATTTACAAGTGTCAGGTGTGGAGCTATGCTCTGTGTCCCGGCTCCCAGGCAAAAAAAATTATTCGGTTATGCTTTCACATCAATGAAGGGAAACCCTCTGTTTCTCTCCAATCGATGGCAAAACTATTCTATATCGGTCAGAAAGCAATGATGATTTTGAGTCAGCGATGGTTGATGGTTTTACTCGGTTATGTATGTTCTTATTTGTTCAGCTCACGGTTTAAAAAAAAAAATATTAAAAAAAATGGCAATAAATGATTGTAAAACAAATTATGCTTCGTTATTTCAAATTACCATTGTTCTTTCAAAGTTAACCGTTGACCCGCCCTAAAGATCCGGATCTTGTCACTTACGGGTCTGCTGGATCCCAGCTCTCGTTAGTGACCCGTTTTGCCCATCACTAATTACGACGCTAAATACACCTGGAACTAGTTAATCATGTGACAAATGCTGGGGTCCTCGGTCCAGGCAGGCGCAGATATTGCCCGTCGAGGAAAGGTCATAGGAAAAACAACGCACTGAATGGCGATAAGTGGATAGATCAGCTAAAACAATGTCATAGGTAGTTACCATAATTTGCAGACATAATTATACAAGAAATCATCTGATGGAATAAAATAAACCGGCATATGTGAAGACAGCTAAAAAGTAAAGCCTTAGGGGCCATTTTGTTAAGCGCCGCAGGTTCCTAGTAGTAAACGCCAGGTTAGGTCACATTGAGACTGACACTAGAGCTGGTGCCATGCTGATTGCTAAGGCGCTGGGTCCACGGTACCAGCAGTTGGCGAAGAGTTGGTAAGACACGAGGCCGTTTCACTGATTACACTGTGACTCTCCTGCTGTATAGACAATGCGTGTTCCCTGTTGTACAGTCCGCTGTGCTGTTCGGCTCCCTCATTATGTCCTCCATATCAAACTGTGTAGTAGGGTTATTTAATGTAAGCAAATAAAGAAAAGGCTGTTTATGTGTGTGTATATAATACGTCTCCCTTTTCTTTCTAGGACCCCCACTCTGCTCACATGGGGCTCCGTTGCAGGCGTGGGGCTGATTTGGGTTACAGACTGGAGGCTTTTTCTGGATTATGTTCCATATGTAAATGGCAAATTTAAGGAGGATAAATGAGCTTCCCACAATTTATTTGTGAGTAATGTATAAATTATAGTCCTTTTCGATTTATTTATATTCAAACATAGCTATATAGGTTAATATCTGCTTAGCGTTCTCATTTGTATACACATGGGTCTGGAGCAAACTAAAATATTTCTGTGATCCCTTATAGATGTACAACATCTCCTTAGGACCTTGGTTATACTGCAAATATGGAGTAAAAAACAATGGTTACGGTATAAAGGTGCCCATATACAGTGCGTTTTCACCGTGCGATGCACGCTTCCGCGGGCATCTCATCGCACAGTACAAAAATTATGTGCTGCACATACTTTTTGTACTGCCCTCGCATTGCACGCAAAATGCATGCGTTGCGATCCAGCCCATATCTGGTGCGATCATCGCACCGTATATGGGCACCTTGAGAGAGAGAGGGAAACAATGTCTAGGTCAGGGGTTCTCAAACTCGGTCCTCAGGACCCCACACAGTTCATGTTTTCCAGGTCACCTGACAGGTGCATTCATCACTCATTGACACATTTTAATAGAACCACAGGTGGTGCTAATTATCTCACTTGTGATTCTGTGAAGAGACCTGCAAAACATGCACTGTGTGGGGTCCTGAGGACCGAGATTGAGAAACTGTGGTCTAGGTCACTAGGTTTGCTACTAATTGTTGATACTGACTAGGTTGACAGCAGAAAATGGTCAACATACCATAGGTTGACATTGGTAGAAGGTCCACATGGGCATGGTCGACACTCACAAGGTTGGCATGAGTTTTTCCGGTTTTCTTTGGGGTCTATGTTAGCATATGACAAACACTACGTTCTTTTTGGATACAGTTAGTACAAGAACAGGGGTATGAGTGAAAACTGCAACCTGACAGGACGCCGGACCGATTCCATTCATCAATTTCTGTCATTTCCGGAGCTTGTAGTGTCGGTGAAGGGGGGCTGCCTGTGACTCCTATCGCCAGGGAGAGGAGGAGGAGGAGGGAGAGAATAAAACCTGCCTATATGGTCCTGGCATGTAGCAAAAACCAGAATGGTCTGGACCACACAGGGAGGCTGTAATATCCCGTTCCCGGCACCTCCCCGGTCTGGACTCTACAAGCTGCAAGGAATGCAGAGTTTGATGTCCATTCCGGGGTGTTGTCCAGTTATATTCCTTAACACTTTTCAATTGCACGTGCCACACTGAACAAAGTGACAACATCGTTAGTTTCCTCAGTTTATCTCGCTCTTGCGGCCGACGTGAGGGTCGCTTGTTTTCAGAGATCCTTGCCATTTAATCCCCTCGCCGGCCTTATTGAATACGGCCTTAAAATAACCTAATTGTGTATGTATATGCCCATGGTGTAGTGTACTTGCATCTATAGACTATGAAATTATCCTTATGGTTGTTTTTTTTTTTCCTTTATTTCTCAGATTACTTGTGGACCGTGGGATTTCAGAAAAAGTGAACAAACATTCATATGAACTTAGTTGGCTGTGACAGCTGTGTGCCCTGATTTATTTTTTCAATGAAAATCTTAAATTAGAGATCATGTTCGCATAATACTAATAAACACTTTATCTCTACTATTGATTATTAGTTTTGTTGAGCTGTTGAAAGTTATGCAGTTGTATTGATTATTAGGCCTTATGAGTGTATTTACTTAATATAACACTATTACTTTAATGTAATATAGGCATCCATATAAATTGCTGGTGTACAGTTATACCCCTTTTACACCGCTGAAAAATCTGGGTAAGCGGCGGGTCAGACCCGTATCTGCGGCGGTGTAAATGGGGTCAAGCCGTGTCCATTTATACTGGTCCTCTACCCAGGTCCTGACCAGGGTAGAACACGGTCAGGACCTGTGTAGAGGCCGTTGTGAATGGTCTCGCTGCAGTGGGTCCACGGCGTGCTGCGGGAGGAGCGGGGTGTCTGCGGCTGCTGAGGGGGAGAGTACCTGTCAACCTGCTGAGTGGGGAGACTGTGGGGATACTGTCCGCCGACGCCACTGCTGCTGTTCCTCTCCTCTGCAGCAGGTCGTCCACACCCCCCCCCCCCCCCCCCCTCAAGTAGAAACTTTTATTCACATATAGTGCATAGATTGACGTTTTAGTCCACTTAAAGACCTTTTTCAAGACCACCATAAGATCAGCTTCTATCCTTCTAAAAGCCTATCCTTTACCAACCAGACGCCATTTAAATACCCATGCAGCTCATTAGCAAGGCACTCCGCCCCGGAAGTCCACCTCCGTTACTACAAACACTTTATGTTAAAGACAAGCCCAGTGCTTAATAATTAGTCTCTATCACTGGTTAATAATATGATCATATGTTTTTACTTAGACCAAAAGCATTAGTTGCTAGCTCTCTGTATTCCTGTTTATGCGGTTTGCGTTTCACAGTGCTGGAATGCAGGCCACAGGAAGTCTGTCATCATTCAATGTCCTCCTTCCCTGTTAGAGGAGACCAGGCGCGTTACTGAGACGCATACTGCGGTCCAAATGCCGCTACTTCCGCTCTCAGGCTCCTATGTAGCACAACGGACACATCAGAGGCACACTATTATTTACAAAAGGTTATAAATAAACCACTGGTAATGATTAGTCTATATCTCACTCTCGCCTAACCAATAAAGATTACAGCCAGGGTATAAGTTACTTATATGCTAAAAAGGACTTCCAGTAACCATGGTAACTCGCCGCATAGGCATTTCCTGGTTCACCATTAAAGTGCATTGTGCAAGAAAGCAGCATACCCTATATACAACAAACATGTTTAGCTACTATAAACATACTGTAGGTTGAACTAGATGGACGCAAGTCTTTATTCAGCCTCACCTACTATGTAACTATGTACAAATATACAATATTAAAAAAATGAAGAACCTATTACCACCAGCAGCCCCTAATACTATGACAAAAAAATCTATTACTAAAAAAAATATATGTAGTAGACTATATTGGTTATTTGTTCTTCCATATTTCAACAATGGCACATTTCTTCCACATCACCAATCGTCAAAAAATATTTCTCTTTTTGTCATATGTGTCACAAATATGGAGAGGTGATTCACTTAATTCGGGCCTATCGTGCCAGAGTTTCCAGCTTGTGTATCCACCTGGCTTCAGCTTTAAGAAGAGTGAGTCCTCTATCGCCACCCCTGGGTGGAGGTGGGATCCAGTCTATAATCATTCCTCTTAATGTCGAAATCTGGTGTTGACATTTCAGGAAATGGGAGGCCACTGGTTTATCAGTAACCCCTGTTTCATTGGCCAGACGAATTGATGACCTATGTTGGGCATTCGGATTGTCTTCCCGACATATAAGAGCCCACATGGGCAGGTGAGAAAATAGACTATATGGTCCAGCTGACAGGTTAGTCTATATCTCAAATAGATCTTTTTCCCACTTTGCGGATGACAAAAAATGTTTCCAGTTTGCATGGCTCTACATGTCGTGCAGCAAAGCGGGAAAAAGATCTATTTATAATCTCTCACGCCCCCCCCCCCCCCCCCCCAGACGGCGGCATCAGGATACAAACAAGTCATACATCACAGTAACCTATTTATACATACCACCAAACGTAAGCACCGAATCAGCGTGTCCACAGCGTCCCGCCAGCAGTGTGCTGTCATCGAAGCCGCCGTCGCACTATACAGTTGGCGCCGCTGCGTCAAGCGGGTCATCTGAGCAAGCTTTTGGTTGCTATAGTAAATGCTACAAGCAAGACAAAATGTGCCATAAACCAATTAAAAAGCCACAGTCCGTGCCCGTATAACAGGCATCCAGGCTTGCTGCCAACTTACTAATAGGATTTACAATTACTAAAGCACCACATCTAACATAAAAAATGAAAACATACAAAGACAGATACATTATAGACAATATTTCAGACACAAACAGTATCAATCCAGCCAATTCACACTATCTACAAAGATTACTTTTTCATCATTGTCACGTGTTCAATAATATAACACCAGTATAGTAAATGTTAGCCCACATTCAAGAAGGACTATATTGTAAAGATAATGAGAGTGAAAGACTGGATAGTCAATAGACGAACTACAACAGCATCAGGGATACGACTATTATAAGAAGCAATGTAAACCTCTGTTCATTAAAGCCCATTGGGCGCTACCGTGTTCAAGCGCTGAATCCAATGTGCCTCACATTTAAGTAGTTTGAGAGACCAGTTCCCCCTACATATAGAAGCAGGAATGTGATCAATTACCATGTAGCGTAACATGGGCTTGGTATGGTGAGCCTGTAAAAAATGTCTCGCGACCAGCTGGTAGCTGCAACCTTTTTCCAGTGCCTGCTTGATGGAATGCCTATGTCCAGCCATGCGCTCCCGAAGGGTGCGCTCTGTTTTCCTGACATAATGTAAGGAGCACGGGCATGAAATCATGTAGACTACATTGAGTGGTACAGGTGACTATGCCTAAGAAAGTTTGCCACTTTATGGGTGACAAAAAGACTCACCTGTAATCAGTGCCCTGCATGTAATGCAACCAAGGTATTTAAAACACCCAGGTCGTGCCCCTAGGAATTGTACACTACTACTGTTGCAAGGTAGAAACATCCGTCTTGATGACCATGTCATGCACACTCCTGCCACTAGTGTAGCATATAGAGCAAAACTTGAGCGCTAGGGATGGTGTATTGTGCTTATACACAGATGGCTGCCTTCTGGGAGACGGTTGCCGCCCCCAATAGAAGAGATACCAGAAACAAGAACCAGTAGGCGCCTCCTGTATATCAGTATAAATTTATTACACAATTAACAATCACTAAATAACACACATAGAATAAAATAAAGGATAAAAGGTATTGGATAAATTGCATGCATGCACTATTCAATTAAAAGAAGGCCATATCAATGCATTAGCATAAATGTGTAACAAACAGTTACCAAGTCCTGGATTGGACCAAATGGGACAGTAGTAGCAGTCACTCCATGGGGGGTAATCCCAAATACAGTCTGTTTTGGTCGAATATTTTTTTGTAATCCTCCCGGCAAGGGTAAATGCTGGAAAAAATGGAGTGGATCCCTCACAGCTGCAGGTGACCGTTTGGGGATGGTGCCTTGGTCGCACACAGGCGGCTTTTTCAATTCACGAATCAATTCCTGAATTGAAAAAGCCGCCTGTGTGCGGCGAAACCGGTCTTAAGAGGAGCTTTCCCCTAACTATCGGCAGACTGAGGACACAAAGGGTCGATTGGGAGCATATACCCCCGGCAAAATTCCCCCTTGTACACTCTGGTCCAACCCACGGACATTCACAAGCAGCACAGAGTGTTCCCCCTGCCGATGCTGATACATGGAGGACCGTGATCAGCCAGTCTGCTTCCTACAGCAGCACAAGTCTACACGGAGTTGCGCCCGCCGGAGACTGTGTACTTCAGCCTACAGTCGGCTTGCTGGCCGCTGCAGCAGCTGTAGCTTGCACACCAAGGCAAGGCATACTGGTCAAGTGTTCCCACCCACTCCGCACTACACACTGTAGATTTGTGAGACAGTGTCAATCCTCCAGCCAAGTGACCAAGGCACCATCCCCAAACGGTCACCTGCAGCTGTGAGGGATCCACTCCATTTTTTCCAGCATTTACATTTGCCGGGAGGATTACAAAAAATATTCGACAAACAGACTGTATTTGGGATTACCCCCCCCCCCCCATGGAGTGACTGCTACTACTGTCCCATTTGGTCCAATCCAGGACTTGGTAACTATTTGTTACACATTTATGCTAACGCATTGATATGGCCTTCTTTTAATTGAATAGTGCATGCATGCAATTTATCCAATACCTTTTATCCTTTATTTTATTTTATTCTATGTGTGTTATTTAGTGATTGTTAATTGTGTAATAAATTTATACTGATAAACAGGAGGCGCCTACTGGTTCTTGTTACTAGTGTAGCATGGCATGATTGCCGTACCTGTCAGTTTCAGTGAGCCATCCATTTGAAGTAGTGGCCATAATTTCTTAGTAGTTGCATTAATGCCCGTACTGGCAACATTAAAATGGTTGACCCACAGCAGCCTTTTGATTATACACAAGCAGTGAATTCCTGTCACGGGATAAAACCTTAACCTTAGCTTCCTGTAAAAGCGAGGCCTTATAATCCCTATCCAAAAACTTGACAATCATGGAGTCAATCTGCTGTATGGCCAGCGCATCTGTGCTACAAATTCTCCTTGCACAAAGGAATTGGGAATAGGGTAAACTGAACTTGCTAGACTTCGGATGACAGCTGGTAGCATGCAGGATGGTGTTGCGGTCGGTGGGCTTTGTGAATACTGAAGTCACCACCTCACCGTCCTGTATGGTCAGAGAGACATCCAAGAAGTTAACTGACACTGTATCTACAGTAAATGTGAATTTCACTAGACACAAGGTTTTATTATAAGTTTCCACCATATCCCTAAAGGCTTCCTCAGTACCTCTCCATATCATGAAGAGGTCATCGATATAGCGTGCATAGAAAAAAATATTGCATGCTATATTGGGATTGCCAAAAAACAGGTCCTTCTCGACTTCCATCATAAACGCGTTGGCGTACGATGGGGCAAAATTGCTCCCCATCGCACAACCAACGAGCTGCAGATGGAAGGACCCATCATAAAAAAAGTAATGTTGAGTCATCATGAGGTGCATACCACCAGTGACTCTGATGGATCAGCCCGGCCCGCTAGATGTGCAAAGCAGCCAATTCCCCCTTTAGGGGTTCGAACACGACAGCTGCTGTCTTGATGAGAAGGTACAGGATGCGGAGAGGTGGTCAGTGCCAAAGGGCGAGGCAGAAGAGGCAGACCACCCCTGAGAGCTTGATTTTCAATCTGTCATCCCACACATTGACTGTTGCTAAGCACTATGTATTGAGCAAGGGGTTGTCATTTGTCCCCACCACACGTTTCAATGACATGCAGTGGGAAGTTGAAAAATACAAGCTTAATAGAAAGAAACAAAGAAGTTTATCAATCGCTCAGGAAAAAATAAAGTTTTATATCATGTGGTGGACCCTCTTTATTATCTTTTAGCAGATAGTTTTGCACCAATGAGGGTGTGATACCAGTGACACTAGTAACGTATAGGACTGGGGGACAGAAAAAAGAGTGTCTTGTGCTGGTGCACCTAAGAAACAAATTTACTCATAATATATAACTTTTAATGGTTCTTAGTTAAAAAATGTTGCAAAATAAAACCAAACATAAACAACATATGTATAACAGACACAATTAAAAGGGGAAGACCCCTCACTCAGCGTGACCCCCTTTCCCACACTCCCTTTTATTAGTAGTTGTCTATATGTACCGTGTGCAACTAGATTTATTATAGGGAATACACTGTCCCCGTAAAGCTATTTAGGCTGGACAATTATTAAGGCATATGAGTCTCTGCGTGGACAGAGGGGGGCCCTAGACTGCACACCCTGTAATGAGAGGTGCTACCTTGCTGAGATTTTTAGCTATATGCAAGACAGAGAGGGTTTGCAGGTGCACTATGCAATCATTACTGCTAAAGGTGCGTACACACGGGGGCGATTTTGTCCAAAATCGCGGGAAATATGGTCGCTGAGCGACCATATTGCCTGTGATGGGAGTGTGCACCAGCGATATATCGATGGGTGCGCGCTCCCGATTTTGCCCCTGTGGTGATCGCTGGTCGCAGGAACATGCTCCTGCGACCAGCTGATTACCACTGCCGGGCTCCCCCGGCAGTTTCTTTTTCATCAGCGACCATCTCTGGTCGCTGATGAACAGGAGAAACTGAGCAATATATGGCTCAGCCATATATTGCTCAGCCATATATAGCTGAGCAATATATCTCCCCCGTGTGTACGGGGCTTAACATGTATTCCTTTTATAATTAATTTATGAGGATGTTAGCATACATTTGGGCAAATATATCTACCTGCTCACCACGTTAAGGTCTCCTCATTAGAGCAGGTCCCTAGCACTATGGGGTTCATGCCTGGGGCGCAGGGCACCCCCAAGCCAGTCCAGCAAAACTACCCCAGGGCATCACATAAATAAAATAGAGCTGTGAAGTGTAATAGAGTGTAAAGCAGGGCTGGGCAACACCGGCCCTACAGATGTTGATGAACTACACATCCCAGCATGCCTTGCATCAGTTTCAGCATGGCCACATAGCAAAACGAATTCAAAGCATCCTGGGATGTGTAGTTCATCAACATCTGGAGGGCCGGTGTTGCCCAGCCCTGGTGTAAAATGTCATAGAATGTAGGGTATGTGTAAGCAACTAATAGTGATAAAGGGTGTGTCAAAAAGAAAAAAAGTGAAAAAAGACATACATAGAAAAATTATATGTTTATGTGAGTCTATGTGTAAAGTAGCGATGCCCTGGAGTGGTCCAGCCAGACAAGCTTAAGGGGGCCCCACACCCAGACAATTACCCCAAGAAAACTGACATTTATAAATTATTAGGACTTACTTGAAATTATGCCTTCATCACAGTTGTGCAGTCATTGCTAGTCCCTGCTTAAAAACATTTGAGAGTGGTGGGGGAGGGGTGCTAATCTAGGCAGAAGCAATCTCAGGCTCCAGGTGTGTACGAATACACAATATAGACTATGGACAGAGGGGGGCCCTAGACTGCACACCCTGTAATGAAAGGTGCTACCTTGCTGAGATTTTTTAGCTATATGCAAGACAGAGAGGGTTTGCAGGTGCACTATGCAATCATTACTGCTAACATGTATTCCTTTTATAATTAATTTATGAGGATGTTAGCATACATTTGGCCAAATATATGTACCTGCTCACCACGTTAAGGTCTCCTCATTAGAGCAGGTCCCTAGCACTATGGGGTTTATCGGTTCTGAGACACATAGACATCCTCAGAACCAATAAAGACCTGGAAGAGATCCTTGGCGACCAAGTGGACATCAGTTGGAGGAGATCTAGTAATCTCAAAGACCATCTGGTACATTTTGAGAAACAAACTAAGACCAGAATCAACAAAAAAGGCTCCTTTAGGTGTGGCACCTGTAAAGTATGAACTTACATGACAACCCTGAAAGAATACACTGACAGATATGGCAAGACATGGAAGATCAACCAATATATTACCTGTGACACCCAAGGAGTTATCTACAATATAGAATGCCCCTGCGGGAAGCACTATATTGGGAAAACCAAAAGACAACTCAGGAAACGTCTAACAGAAGCTTGAGCATCAAAAATTAAAAAAGAGGCCAACAATTAGGAAAGACCCTAACACCTGTGGTGAAACATTTCCTAAAATATCATCAAGGAAGCCTTAATGGCCTAAAAACCTATGGAATGACACATGTAGTCATGGGCATCCGACGGGGTGACTTAGACAAAGAACTACTCAAACAGGAAACAAGACTGATATTTTTGATGGAGACCATGGGCGAAATGTAATAGGGTGCGATTTTTGGACGAGTTCCAAACTCGCCAGAAATCGCACCTTTAAAAATCGCGTTTTTTGACGCTAAATCGCATATGTAATGAGATGCGAATTAGCGGCAAAAAATGCGATTTGCCGCGATTTCGGGCGATTTAAAGTCCTGAAAATGTGCGCATTTTCAGTCCTGAAAATGTGCGCATTTTCATATATGCGATTTTGGTTAAAAAAAATAAAATAAAAAAAACGGCGTGCGGTCCCCCCCTTAAGCATAACCAGCCCCGGGCTCAAAAAGCCGGTGCTGGTATAATAAAATCAAAGGAACAATCAAGTTGGGGTTCCCTGTATTTTAAGAACCAGCACCAGACCCACCAAGCCAGCAGGGTAATGCCACAGCAGGGGGACACTTATTATATAAGGTCCCGCGGCCAAAGCATTAACCCCCTGGCTGGTCATCATGGGCAGGGGTCCTGGGGAAGTGGGGACCCCCCAAAGAAGGGGTCCCCCCCCCTCCAGGACTTACCAGCCCATGCTGAAAGTCCAGGGCTGTCCCCGATGCCCCTGGGCGGTGGGCATCGGGCTGATGTAAAGTGTAAAAAAAAGATTAAAAACTATTGTCTTATGCTGAAGAACTATGAGTCCCAGCAAGCCTACCCCACATGCTGGGACTTGGAGAACCACAAGTCCCAGCATGCGGGGCATTAAAGGGCCCGCTGGTACTTGTAGTTCCATAGTACAAGAAATAGTTAAATAAAACACACTGACACCCTGAAAAATAAAAGTTTAATACATACACAGCCCACACACACTGATACTTACCTACCTTGAGCCCGTAGGTCGGTCCCTGGATCCGGGGCTCCAGGGCAGAAGAGTCCGGTTCCGGGGCCTTGGTCCTGGTTCCGGGGCTGGTCCTGGGGTTCCGGGGCTCCAGGGCAGAAGAGTCCGGTTCCGGGGCGTTGGTCCTGGTTCCGGGGCTGGTCCGGGGTTCCGGGGCTCCTGGGCTGAAGAATCCGGGGTCCAGGATCCAAAGTAGTCCCCAGGGGTACCTGAGGAAGGAAATCCTACTCACCTGGTCCCCGGCGATGACCCCGGCATCTTCAGCTCCAGGTGCGCTGCTCCCGGCTGCTGTGGTACCCGCTCACGGACTGGAGAGGCGCAGAGATGTTATATCTTCCGCGCCTTTCCTCCGGATGATTCTATTGGGCGCCTAGCGGCCAATCAGGAGCCGACTTTCTCGGGGGACCAGGTGAGTAGGATTTCCTTCCTCAGGTACCCCTGGGGACTACTTCGGATCCTGGACCCCGGATTCTTCAGCCCAGGAGCCCCGGAACCCCGGACGAGCCCCGGAACCGGACTCTTCTGCCCTGGAGCCCCGGAACCCCAGGACCAGCCCCGGAACCAGGACCAAGGCCCCGGAACCGGACTCTTCTGCCCTGGAGCCCCGGAACCCCAGGACCAGCCCCGGAACCAGGACCAAGGCCCCGGAACCAGACTCTTCTGCCCTGGAGCCCCGGAGCCCGGACCCAGGATCCAGGGACCGACCTATGGGCTCAAGGTAGGTAAGTATCAGTGTGTGTGTTATGTGTGTATTAAACTTTTATTTTTCAGGGTGTCAGTGTGTTTTATTTAACTATTTCTTGTACTATGGAACTACAAGTACCAGCGGGCCCTTTAATGCCCCGCATGCTGGGACTTGTGGTTCTCCAAGTCCCAGCATGCGGGGTAGGCTTGCTGGGACTCATAGTTCTTCAGCATAAGACAATAGTTTTTAATCTTTTTTTTACACTTTACATCAGCCCGATGCCCACCGCCCAGGGGCATCGGGGACAGCCCCGGACTTTCAGCATGGGCTGGTAAGTCCTGGAGGGGGGGTCCCCACTTCCCCAGGACCCCTGCCCATGCTGACCAGCCAGGGGGTTAATGCTTTGGCCGCGGGACCTTATATAATAAATGTCCCCCGGCTGTGGCATTACCCTGCTGGCTGGTTTGGTCTGGTGCTGGTTCTTAAAATACGGGGGACCCCTAGTCATTTTGTCCCCCGTATTTTGGGAACCAGCGCCGGACCTTGAGGCTGATGCTGGTTTTATAAAATCCAGGGAACCCCAACTTGATTGTTCCTTTGATTTTATCATACCAGCACGGGCTTTTTGAGCCCGGGGCTGGTTATGCTTAGGAGGGGGACCGCACGCCGTTTTTTATTTTTATCTTTGTTTTTACTCTTTTAACAGGGTTTTGGTAAGGTCCCATATGCGACTTTAGAACTCGCATCCTATTA
Organism: Crinia signifera; assembly: GCF_055691185.1. NCBI lineage: Eukaryota > Metazoa > Chordata > Amphibia > Anura > Myobatrachidae > Crinia > Crinia signifera. The sequence goes on along the minus strand of NC_139217.1, from coordinate 204,515,913 downwards.
CATATGCGAGTTCTATAGTTTCCTATGGGAAAACATCTGGATGCGATTTTCAGTGTGACTGAAAATCGCATCTTTTAAATGTGCGAATTCACGGGAAAAAATGCGCTTTTTCCTGCGAATCGCACCCTATTACATGTGCGATTTTTAGAAAAATTGCGATTTTGGCCGTTTTTGACCAAAAATCGCAAAAGTCTAAAAATCCCACCCTATTACATTTCGCCCCATGTCTCCTCTAGGTCTTAATGAAGAAAACTCATACACAGTCTTCCTATAGAGCTGTGTATATATTTCTCATCACAGCCGATTCCGTATCAGCAATTTTTATGGTGCATCTTTCTTTCCTCCTACCAGGAGAAAACAAATAAATAATCTTTCGGAGATACATAACAAAAGTGACTCCAGTTCACAACAACACCAAGAATAAAATATCAGATTAATAAACCTCTTTGCAAACATTACCCTCAACTCATTGAGTAGTTCTCTGATAAATCAATTTGCTAAGACTGAAGATGACATAGTCGTTCATGCTACAAAGACCTATTAGTGGATAATTATCTGTATCTTCCACAGCAATGGTAATTGACAATATAAGGCACAGGGTGCTACGATATAATTCATATCAAACCCTGAAGTTATATTAGACTCTCACCATACCGCACCAACCACTATATTCAATCAAAACAACTATAACTTTCAATAAATTATATCCTATATGAATAATTATAATGGGATGCAGTTAAAATCCCGGCGGTCGGGATCCCGGCGTTAAGAATCCCGACACCGGAATCCCGACCGCCGAAATCCCGACACTTTCTCCCTCCGTGGGTGTCCACGACACCCCTGGAGGGAGAATAAATTAGCGTGCCGAGCGTAGCGAGGCACCGGGCCCACTGCGTGGCGAGCGCAGCGAGCCCGCAAGGGGGGCGATCCACGTCCCCCCCCCCTTGTTGGGATTTTGGCGGTCGGGATTCCGGCATTGGGATTTTGAACGCCGGGATCCCGAATGCCGGGATTTCATACTGAATCCATTATAATTTATGCTTCAATCACAAATTAAACTAATAATGGAGTATTGAAAATGCAATACACGTAACCTCACCGATTTGCACACTACACCTAGATATCTGGGACCCACACCTTTCTGTATAACATGCACCCCTACGAATGACACTGGAGCCACACACTGGGCAATTTCCTATCAGCACGATTGCACAATTTGATTTTTACCAGCACTGATATTTTGTTTAATTACCCACATTCACATCAACACAATAATTGACCCAGCACTGGCCCTCACAAGCCCAATTCCTTCTCACATCACATTTTATTGTTATGAATGTCAGTAATAAATCCAGGTATAGATCAATATACTCCGGATGCCAAAGGGTCTAAAGAGAGAGAGAGGATAGGAGAAATGCATATGACGGATGACTAACATCATGAGCTCTTACCTAATTTAAATAAGGATCAGTCACATAAGATCAAGGACTCTGACAGGGTATATCATTGCAAAATATATCCACCGATTTGAACGCCAGGACTTACACAAATACAGGAACATAGATGACCTCCAGGAATTATTATGTATGCAATGCATTTCCATAACAATAGACAGTTAGATTATAGATGGACAGATAGAGCGCAGCAAGGAGTTCAGATTTTTGCGATTAAACACCATTTCGCTGCAGATAACTGGTAATAAGAATCCCCTTATTGGTATAAGAAACCCTGAATCTATAATTTAATTTGATCCATACAGATATAAACCCAGGTCTTTATCTAAAACTACGCACCGGTAGATATACTAACCAAGAAAAACACTATACGGCAGCGTCTGTCTATAATCTGAAATGCGTTCTACAAGAATAAGTAACAAGTTTATACAAATGAGTGATTGCTAATACTCAGCTATCTACCTACAGAACGGATGACAGAGATACCCCCATAATTTTCAACTGATTAAAATGAGAAGGCAATTCACTAAAAGGTATCCAATTGAATGTAGTCGATAATGACGTCGAGACAATGGGCCTTATTCTAATTCACTCTTTCTGACAAAATCCTTCTTAGATGAACAAAACCATGTGCACTGCAGGGGGGGCAGATGCAAAATGTGCAGAGAGAGTTACATTTGGGTGAGTTATTTTGTTTCTGTGCAGGGTAAATACTGGCTGCTTTATTTTTACACTGCAATATAGATCGCACTTTGAAGTAATACCCCGCCCAAATCTAATTCTCTCTGCACATGTTACATCTGCTCCACCTGCGGTGCACATGGTTTTTTCCATCTAAGAAGGATTTTGTCAGAAAGGGTGAATTAGAAAAAGTCCCATTGTCTCGACGTCATTGTCCACTACATTCAGTTGGATACCTATTAGTGATTGCCTTCTCATTTTAATCAGTTGAACTAGAATAACCCCAATGACACACCCCACAAACAATTAACATCTCATGAATATGTATGAAACAGGTGGTATATAAAGAGCTTCCGGACGCCCAGCGGGTGGTCCTGAGGAAGCGTTCTTGCGAAGCGTACGCTGACCGATCACACACTCAGTGTGTTAAAACCCCCCTATCCCCTCCCCACATACCACTGTTTTTTTTGATCTGCACTGTTGCGCAAGTGAGGTCTCCGGCTAACACCGTGCCCACAAGTGAGGGACGCGGTCTGGCGCCAGATCCGGTGCTCTCACAAGCTTGCCTGGCTGGGTGAACGAGGTAGGTGCACGCCAGCACACCTCAGATCCAGTTCACCAGCGGCAACCAGACGGGGGACTAGTGGCTCCTGGAGTAAGCGGAAGCTCTGTAGCGGGACCGTTACCCGTGTTCGGCGCCTGCCGGTACTGCCTGTGCAGCGTCTGATTCTCCCTGATCCACACATTTATGTGCATGAAACTCGTATGCCTTAATAATATATATATATTTTTTTTAATTTCCACTTTATTTAACTTTTTCTTTTTCATATCAACATATAAAAACCGTATGTATTTTGGTTCACATGGGGGTTTATTCTAGTTCATTCTTTCTGACAAAATCCTTCTTAGATGGACAAAACAATGTGCACTGCAGGGGGGCAGATGTAACATGTGCAGAGAGAATTAGATTTGGGTGAGTTATTTTGTTTCTGTGCAGGGAAAATACTGACTGCATGATTTTACACTTCAATATAGATCTACTTTGAAGAAAAACCCCACCCAAATCTAATTCTCTCTGCACAAGTTACATCTGCCCCACCCGCAGTGCACATGGTTTTGTCCATCTAAGAAGGATTTTGTCAGAAAGAATGGACTAGAATAACCCCCATGGTTATTTACATAAACATATCGGCATCCTCTCTCTCTTATATGCCCACCATATACACCAACCGATAAAATACTAGAGTAGATCAAAGCATAAGTGACTGGTACGTCAGCAGAGAAAAGAGTTTGACAAATACATAAAATCCCCTCCTTTCTATCGCGTGCTGTGCTACACCATCTTCCGCCCTGTGTGATATTTAACAACTCCTTTCTTGATCAGCTGAATATCAGCTATTATTTAACTTTAGTGTTTAGTGTCTTTTCTTTTACGTGCGTCTTATTTTAATAGGTGTGAGTCTTTAGTGTTGTATCAGTTTATATTGCGTGCTTTCCTAAAAAAAATAATTATTTTTTTATTTTATTAATTTATTTATTTATTAATTAATTAATTTAATTATCTACCTATATATCTTTTCGTGGGTCTATTTAAAGCGCGTGTTCATTATATAGTGTATTCCTACCTTGTTAACCAGAGACAGTGGAGCACACCATGCGATTCACATCTTGTTTCTAAGCATCTACCCTTTCCCTCCCACTCCTATCAACCATCTTGATTTACAAGAGAGATTCAATCCCTTTATGCTCGCGTACTGTATTTCAAATCCCTGCATATGTAAAGATTTTCCGGCTGGTGAAAAGAGATTTAGAGGGCCCCCTCCCCTCAGGTGGGAGGCCCAAATGAGGAATGGTGCCTAATTAAACCAATCTGTCGATAACCTGCGAACCTTTATACATACTTTACTTTATGATTTACTTCAACTTAATCCCCCCCAGATTAGGCTGATCCCAACTCCCCTATTCCCATTTCTCACATCTCTCAATTAACCTCTATTCACCCTATTTTGATTTTTCATTATAGATGGGTTTACCCTCTAGACCATGGGTCCTCAAACTGCGGCCATCCAGATGTTGTGAAACTACAAATCCCAGCATGCCTTGCCACAGTTTTAACACTCCCTTATAGCAAAACTGTGGCAAGGCATGCTGGGATTTGTAGTTTCTCAACATCTGGAGGGCCGCAGTTTGAGGACCCATGCTCTAGACCAGGGGTGTCAAACTCAAATTCATCGGGGGGCCGCATCAGCAGTTTGGTCACCCTCAAAGGGCCTGTGGATCTGTAGGACTATGTGTCCACTCTTTATTATCATAATAGTGTCCTTCATACAAGTATGTCCCAAATAATACCACTGTAACTCAGCAGTAGCATTTCCCTCCTGCTATTGCTGTGAACTGCAGTGCATTAGGGCACACGTTGCCTGCACAGGGGGGCAGCACTCAGTCTTAGGGCATATGTCCTGCTTATTATAATGGGACACAGCAATTAATGATGGGCTGCAATGTGCCAGTGCACACACAGACACACATAGGCAGAGAGTTTGACACTTACCCGCTCTGATGCGTCCACTCCAGTCTGAGCTGCTCCACCACCAAGGACACAGCTGCGCTCTCACACAGGCGCATTTCCCCCGCCCTCCTGTGAGTAGCGCTCCTCGCACTATCTATCCAAGAGTGGGGGGCAGCGTGTTCCCGGTCACTGTGCAGTGCACACTCAGCAGTAAGTGACCTGGAGTGCACAGCAGCAGCAGCACCATTCACGACGGACCTGCTCTTTCCTCTCTCTGGCTCCTATACAGCAGGTGGGAGCGGAGGAGGGGTTGACGACCGGCGGCACTGCGCTAGAGGGCAGACGTTCTCTGGCTTGTAGGCTGCCGCGCACAGGGGTGCCGAGAGAGGGGGGGAGCAGGTACAATTTACCCGGGCCCAGGCCTGTCAGGGGGGCCCTGGTCTGGACACACAGGTTTTTTTTTATTTGGTGGCAAGTACCCCTAACATGACCCATTCCATTAGGTACAAAATGCTCTGTTCCTGGATTTCCCTGCCAGTGGTAGTTACAGAGGTTGGACTCCAACACAGTCCAAAATTCAAAGAGGGGGGTCACATCAACTGCCAGTGTGTCCAGGACAGTGATGCTTGGGGTGGCAGTATATGTGACCCCCCCCCCCTTTTGAATATTGGACTGTGCTGCAGGCTCACATCTGTAATTGCCACTGGTACCAGGAACAGAACATTTTGTACCTAATGAAATGGGCCATGTTGGAGGGTGTGTGTAAATCCTTTGCAAAGAGCATGTAACCCCTGGCAGAGCATGTAAATCAGGGCAGACAGGTTAATCCCTGGCACAGAATGTTAACCCCTGGCAGAGCATGTTAACTCCTGGTAGAGCATGTTAACTTCTTAATATGCAATGAGCATTACGGTGTGTGGCATAACGTGAAATGAGCATTATGGCATGTGGTATAATATGTAATGGGTGTGTGACATGTGTAATAGACATTACAGTGTAAATTTTTGCACATGTATCCACCTTGGAAGCAGTGGTGTAACACCGGGTCCGCAGAGTGTGCGGGGATCTCCGTCCATGGGGGCCCCAGGAAGTTGTTGTACCGGGGCCCAGGATTTCTCTTGGCGGCCCTGGCCGCGCATGCGCTGAAGAGGCGGCTTTCTTGTTTTAAAAAAAAATCGAGAATAAAAGGTGAAGGCTGGCGGCGGCTGCGCGGGCCACATGAAGAGGTCTGGCGGGCCGGATTTGGCCCGCGGGCCTTGTGTTTGACACCCCTGCTCTAGACCTTCCAATTGCTCCATATCTTATGGTATGTTCCTACAGCCCCTCTTGCCATATAAGTAAATTTTTCATGGGACATTGTTACGTCCATCAGAGCTTTCCACTCCTCCAGCTCGGGACCCTCTTTAGCAAGCCATTTCCTGGCTATACAAATTTTTGCCAAGGTATAAGCATTTATAACAAATTGTCTAAGATGTCTATCCATAGAACCATAGAACCCTTCTCAATTACTGCCAGTAGACATGCTGCTGGCGTGCTCTTTTCCTTGGGGACTCCCCTAAGAGACAGTTCTTCAATTACCAATTCCCAGAACCGGCTATCTTGGGACATGCCCAGAGTAAATGCCAGAATGATCCTATATTCACCATGCACTTGGGGCAGTTAGCATCTTCCCTGCCTCCAATCCTATATAATAATTCAGCTGTCATATATGTTCTGTGTACTACATACAGCTGAGTCTGCTGCCGACTAAGTTGGTTAGTTTCTAGCCCTACATTTGCCAGGGCGTCCTGTTCAATGGAGATAGGACCCAAGTCCCTCTCCCATACATTTTTTGGTTCTATTAAGTCGTCCTTTTGGAGTTCATGACTTAGGGCAGGGGTGGCCAAAGCGTCGATCGCGATCGACTGGTGGACCGCAGGCCTGTCCCCAGTCGATCGCGATGCCGAGCAGGCAGCTGTCGGGAGGCTGAAGCGCAGGTGTCCTTCCCCATGTCATGTAGGAGGATCCATACTATAATAAATACACTGACACTGGCAGGATCGAGTGCCAAATCATCACAGAACTACTGAATACTATCTATTTTAACCTGTTCATGTTGGTGCTCGTCCTCCCGGTGAGTGTGACTGGTGCTCTCTGCTCTCACAGGCTCTCTGCAGCACGTACGGAGAGATGAAGCCGGCACAGGAGACACACTGCACCGGAGCTGAAGCGCAGGTGTCAGACCCCTGTGTCAGATGCTGCGGCTTGCTGCAAATACAGAGGGACGAGGCACAGGAGACACACTGCACCGGGGACACACAGCCAAAAGGGGTCTGACACACTGCACCGGAGCTGAAGCGCAGGTGTCAGACCCCTGTGTCAGATGCTGCGGCTTGCTGCACATACGGAGAGATGAAGCCGGCACAGGAGACACACTGCACCGGAGCTGAAGCGCAGGTGTCAGACCCCTGTGTCAGATGCTGCGGCTTGCTAAACGTACAGAGGGACGAGGCCGGCACAGGAGACACACTGCACCGGGGACACACAGCCAAAAGGGGTCTGACACCTGCGCTTCAGCTCCGGTGCAGTGTGTCTCCTGTGCCGGCCTCATCTCTCCGTACGTGCTGCAGAGAGCCTGTGAGAGCAGAGAGCACCAGTCACACTCACCGGGAGGACGAGCACCAACATGAACAGGTGAAAATAGATAGTATTCAGTAGTTCTGTGATGATTTGGCACTCGATCCTGCCAGTGTCAGTGTATTTATTATAGTATGGATCCTCCTACATGTGCGGTTTCAGTGCTTCAGCGGCGCTTAGCTCATCACTAACAGGGGAAGGACACCTGCGCCCCAACCCAAAATTGCCTACTCTCCCATAAAAATAAAGTACCTTTTAATAGTGGAGGGGTCAGCTATGTTGGCGACAGGATTAGGATTAAAGGGGTTAACTGTGTCTTTGACAGCACTGGCAGGAGAGGGGTTAACAGTGTCGGGATACAAGAACCAATCAGACGCTGTGGTCTCTCCTGCCCTGTAAAAGCTTTGTTCTGGGGAAATGGGGAGGGGCCATTCAGTTCCACTCTGCACTAAACGGGCTGTGATTGGTTCACAGCCTGCCTGTAAGGGAGGGAGACATTCTATTGGTTGGGCTAGGAAGCAACTGTACCTCCGTCACCCTTACTGCCCGCCATTTGCTGTGAACACTGACACACAGCAGTCGTGTTAAGTGAGCTCTCTGTGCAGTGTAGGAATATATCTAAAATAGTGAGAAAATCTGGGCGTCCTAAGTATTCTGAGCCTGTTCGCTTTCATTATCTGAAAAATCCATCCAGGGATCTGGGTGCGTCCTAAGTATTCTGAGCCTGTTAGCTGGCATTATCTGAAAAATCCATCCAGGGATCTGGGTGCGTCCTAAGTATTCTGGGCCTGTTAGCTGGCGTTATCTGAAAAATCCATCCAGGGATCTGGGTGTGTCCTAAGTATTCTGGGCCTGTTAACTAGCGTTATCTGAAAAATCCATCCAGGGATCTGGGTGCGTCCTAAGTATTCTGGGCCTGTTAGCTGGCGTTATCTGAAAAATCCATCCAGGGATCTGGGTGCGTCCCAATTATTCTCTGCCTGCTAGCTTGCGTTATCTGAAAAATCCATCCAGGGATCTGGGTGCGTCCTAAGTATTCTGGGCCTGTTAGCTGGCGTTATCAGAAAAATCCATCCAGGGATCTGGGTGCGTCCCAATTATTCTCTGCCTGCTAGCTTGCGTTATCTGAAAAATCCATCCAGGGATCTGGGTGCGTCCTAATTATTCTGAGCCTGCTAGCTTGCATTATCTGAAAAATCCATCCAGGGATCTGGGTGCGTCCTAAGTATTCTGAGCCTGTTAGCTGGCGTTATCTGAAAAATCCATCCAGGGATCTGGGTGCGTTCTAAGTATTCTGGGCCTGTTAGCTGGCGTTATCTGAAAAATCCATCCAGGGATCTGGGTGCGTCCCAATTATTCTGAGCCTGCTAGCTGGCGTTATCTGAAAAATCCATCCAGGGATCTGGGTGCGTCCCAATTATTCTGAGCCTGCTAGCTTGCATTATCTGAAAAATCCATCCAGGGATCTGGGTGCGTCCCAATTATTCTGAGCCTGCTAGCTTGCATTATCTGAAAAATCCATCCAGGGATCTGGGTGCGTCCTAAGTATTCTGGGCCTGTTAGCTGGCGTTATCTGAAAAATCCATCCAGGGATCTGGGTGCGTCCCAATTATTCTGAGCCTGCTAGCTTGCGTTATCTGAAAAATCCATCCAGGGATCTGGGTGCGTCCTAAGTATTCTGGGCCTGTTAGCTGGCGTTATCTGAAAAATCCATCCAGGGATCTGGGTGCGTCCCAATTATTCTGAGCCTGCTAGCTTGCATTATCTGAAAAATCCATCCAGGGATCTGGGTGCGTCCTAAGTATTCTGAGCCTGTTAGCTGGCATTATCTGAAAAATCCATCCAGGGATCTGGGTGCGTCCCAATTATTCTGAGCCTGCTAGCTTGCATTATCTGAAAAATCCATCCAGGGATCTGGGTGCGTCCTAAGTATTCTGGGCCTGTTAGCTGGCGTTATCTGAAAAATCCATCCAGGGATCTGGGTGCGTCCTAAGTATTCTGAGCCTGTTAGCTGGCGTTATCTGAAAAATCCATCCAGGGATCTGGGTGCGTCCCAATTATTCTGAGCCTGCTAGCTTGCATTATCTGAAAAATCCATCCAGGGATCTGGGTGCGTCCTAAGTATTCTGGGCCTGTTAGCTGGCGTTATCTGAAAAATCCATCCAGGGATCTGGGTGCGTCCTAAGTATTCTGAGCCTGTTAGCTGGCATTATCTGAAAAATCCATCCAGGGATCTGGGTGCGTCCTAAGTATTCTGAGCCTGTTAGCTGGCGTTATTTGAAAAATCCATCCAGGGATCTGGGTGCGTCCCAATTATTCTGAGCCTGCTAGCTTGCATTATCTGAAAAATCCATCCAGGGATCTGGGTGCGTCCTAAGTATTCTGGGCCTGTTAGCTGGCGTTATCTGAAAAATCCATCCAGGGATCTGGGTGCGTCCCAATTATTCTGAGCCTGCTAGCTTGCGTTATCTGAAAAATCCATCCAGGGATCTGGGTGCGTCCCAATTATTCTGAGCCTGTTAGCTGGTGTTATCTGAAAAATCCATCCAGGGATCTGGGTGCGTCCTAATTTCTCTGAGCCTCCTGGCTAGTATTATCTAAAAAATCCAGGGATCTGGATGCTCTAAAATCGTTCTGGTCCTGCTGGCTTTTATTTCTCTAAAAACACAGGTGTACCCTGTTGGGTTCATTTTAAAATACATTTTTATATTTAATTTGTGTTTTAGCATACTTGCTGAGCATGAGTGTTTCTAAAAGGCCCAAAACGTACCATTTTCATGAAGAATGGGAACATGATTTTTTTTTTACAATGTTTAAAGACAAATGCATATGTTTAATATGCCATGCTAAGGTTGCTTTGGCGAAGAAGGGGAATTTACAGAGACATTACTCAAGTCTGCATCAAAAATATGATGAAGACTTTCTGCCTAACAGTGAACTAAGGAAGATTAAAGTGAAATCCCTGAAAACTCATTTAGGAGCGCAACAGCTCACATTCACAAAACCTATTGTGCAGTCCCAGGCTGCAGCTGAAGCATCTTTCCGTATAACAAATATTTTAGTGAAACACAAGAAACCTTTCCAGGATAGTGAAATGTTGAAGGAAGCTTTCCTTAGTGCTGGAAGTGTTTTATTTGAAACATTTAAAAATAAAGATGACATCTTGAAAGCAATTAGAGATATGCCACTATCTCGTCAAACTACAGTGAGACGAGTAGAGGGAATTGGCAATGACTTACAGAGGCAAGTGAGAAAACACATCAGTAACTGTTGTTACTTTTCCTTGCAGTTTGATGAATCCACGGATATAGTGGATACTTCACAATTAATTGTGTTTATAAGAATGGTTTTTCCTGATATGAGTAGTATGGAGGAGTTTTTAACTCTCATCCCTATGAAGGGAAAAACTAGAGGTGAAGACATTTACCAAGGCTTTCTGAATTTTGCCAAGGAAAATAATCTTCCTCTTAGCAAACTAGTGTGCATTGCCACAGATGGAGCCCCAGCCATGGTTGGCAAGAATAATGGGTTTCTTGGACTATGTAAAAAAAATGAGGATTTTCCTGATTTTACAAGAATCCATTGTGTTATACATCAGAATGCACTGTGTGCTAAAGTTTTAAACATGGATGATGTTATGGACATTGCAATGAAAATCGTAAACTCAGTTCGGGCAAGGAGTTTACGAAGACGACTTTTCCGTACTCTACTGGAGGAAAGTGAGGCTGAATATGAAGACCTGCTGTTGTATAATGATGTAAGATGGCTTAGTCGGGGGCAGTTCTTAGAACGATTCCAGTCCTTGTTGCCTGAAATAACGGAGTTCTTGGAATCACTTGGAGAAAGTCCATCTCAGCTGCATGATTCATCATGGTTGCTACAGCTAGCTTTTCTAACCGATTTAACCAGTCACTGCAATGCATTTAACCTTGAACTTCAGGGCAAGGATAAAAATATTATCCAATTAATAAGTTCAATAAATGCTTTTAAATCAAAATTGCAGTTTTTAAAGTCACAGCTTTCAAAGGGAATTTTGAGGAATTTTCCCAGTTTTGAGAAAATGATAGACAAGAATCCCAAGAGCAGCAGCACATATGATACATTCTGTGCTGAGATCCAAAATCTTTGGGAAGAACTAGAGAGGCGATTTCAGGACATTAAGCAGCTTGAACCTATCCTAGCCTTCATGTCATTTCCATTTGCTGATGTTGACATTGCTGACATTTCTGGTAATATCTCCTCTATGTTCAATCTGAATACATCAAATGTAGAGGAAGAAATATTAAAACTGCAATCTGATATCCCTTTGAAAGCAAGAGCTTCTGATAATAATTTTTGGAAACTACTCAGTGCAGAACTGTATCCATGCTTGAGATCAGTAGCTCTTCATTTGACGGCATTTTTTGGGTCAACCTACCTTTGTGAATCTGCTTTTTCACAAATGAAAATAATTAAATCAAGATATAGAAGTCGTATGACTGATGAGCATTTAAAATACTGCCTTCATATGTGCCTAACTAGCTTGGAACCGTCGTTTAGGGAGTTAACACAAGACATGCAGCCTCATGCAACAACTTCACATTGCCAATAATTTTATGTGTAAAACACCCTTTCATTAGAGCCTAAAATGAATGTTTTGTTTGTTTATGTATCGCATTATGATTGTTTACTATGGTAGATCCCAAAAGATTTTTTACATTTACAGTAGATCCCCAAGTCCGAAAGTGTGGCCACCCCTGACTTAGGGCCTTATATAAATAGGACACTGCGTGTCTGTTAGGACACTTCTTTAATATTTTTTTAGTTAATGATGGTTCGATCTTGGGCCCAACCTGGTTAAATTGTGTATTGCAAGCGTGCCTCAGCTGTATATAGCTATACAGGTATTTATTTGGGAGGGAGAACTCAAGCTTTAATGACTGAAAGGATCTAAATTCCAGATTCAGGTACAATTGCCCAACCGATTTTATTCCTTCCTCACACCAGATCTTCCTAACCTGTAGCTTGTTTACCTCTGTTAGTGCTCTAGCATTATTAAGTGGTGTATCGGGGTCTATGCCCTGGGTCCCCAGAATACCTTCCACCTGTTTCCATACTAGAGTCATCTGCTGGATTATAGGTGGCCAGCTACGTTTCCTGTTTCCACTCAAGAGCATCTGTATGGGTGTGTGTCCTGAAGATAAGATTTTTATTATCTCTATAAAACTGTCATCCTTAAACCCTTCTTGAATTAACCCTTTAAGGTGTGCAAGTTGGGCTGTGAGATAATACAGTCAAAGATCTGGCAACACCAGACCACCCTCTCCCTTCGGCCTCATCAAGGTTTTTAATTTTATCCTCGGCCTCTTATTTGACCAAATCAGAGATGAGATCAATCCTTCTATCTGTCGAAAGATTCGTCTTGGTAGATATTTAGGTGAGTTCTGGAGAACATACAGTATCTTTGGCTGTACTATCATTTTCACAAGGTTCACCTTTCCGGTGACTGTGAGTGGAAGCCGTCCCCAGGGTTCTATTTTAGACTTTATGAATTCTATTTGAGGTATGATATTTAATTTCTCAAACTCCAAGGTGTCCCTGGTCACCCGTATGCCTAAATACTGGAACTCCTGAACCCATTTTAAGGGTGCCGGGGCAACAACTAATGGGGGGCACGGGCCCTGTAACGGTAGAATACATGACTTAATCTTAAGTCCCGAGTATCCCCGATATCTCTTCACCATCCCTACCACCCCCGGCTGTACAAAAAGGAGGATGTCATCGGCATATAGAGCAATCCGATCCTCCCTCTTGCCAATGTTAAGTCCTCTGATGCTTGAACTTTCTCTTACCAGGCATGCCAGGGTCTCCATAGCGACGGCGAAGAGAGCGGGGGACAACGGGCATCCCTGCCGTGTACCTCTTCCTATCTCGAACCGAGGGGAGATATAGTTGTTAACTGAGACTCTGGCTGATGGAGACTGATATAGTAACTTAATCCAGTTAACAAAGACTGGACCAGCCCCTATCCACTCCAGAGTCTCCCACAAATAGCTCCATTCTATTGTATCAAAGGCTTTGGCCGCATCGAGTGAGATTACGGCCGCATCTTCTATCTCATCTCGATGGGCCTGTAGATGTAAGAAGAGCCATCTCAAGTTAGAGGTTGTAGACCTGCCGGGCATAAACCCTGCTTGGTCATTATGTATTACCTCTCCTAATACTTGATTCAGTCTTTTAGATAGCACTTTCGCAAGGACTTTGACATCATTAGTAAGTAGAGATATGGGCCTGTAGGATCCCACCTCTCCGGGTCTTTTTCCTTTTTTTAAATTACCGTGATCAGGGCCTCGGACATGGATAGTGGGAGTTTCCCATGTACATATATATCATTAAATACTGTAAGGAACCTTGGAGAGAAAAAATGACTATATTTTTTGTATATTTCCTGGGGTATCCCATCCATCCCGGGGGCTTTACCTGCCGGGATAGATGCGATAGCCTCTTGGATCTCGCCCAAAGTAATCAGAGCATCCAAAAGTTCCCTTGACCTTAGAGACAGAGTTGGGTGTTTTATAGTGGCTAAATAATTCTGAATTTCTAATGGTGTATGTTTTTGACGAGATAGATACAATTGCTGATAGAAATTTCTAAATTCTTCGACTATATCGGGGGTCTGGTACACGGAACTCCCCTCTCTTGTCTTAATCTCTGTTACAATATTAGCTGTTCTGTCATGCCTTACAAAGCCTGACAGAAAGCTTCCTGGTCTATCACCCTCCTAGGTATCTTACATGACCAGCAGACAATTCCCGGAGCTTCTCTTTTTCTGTCAGGCATTGGAGCCATGCCTCTTGGGCCTCCCTCCATTTCTGTTTATTTTCCTCGGTAGGGTTTTGGAGATATTTCAATTCCAAGTTCTGGCTTTTTACCTCTAAATCTCTTTCCTTAGCTCTAAATGAGGCTTTAAGGCCGGCTATCTCCCTTATCAGGGTGCCCCGAACATTTGCTTTAAAAGCGTCCCATATTATTTCTGTTGATGCCGAGCCTTTATTTTTGACTAGGAACTCGTTCCACCCACCCTCCAGGCCCTCCCCAAATTGGGTCTGGGTTAGCCAGAATGTATTTAGCTTCCAAAATGAGTATCCCTTTTCATCTCCTAGGTCTAATTTAAGCAAGAGTGGGGAGTGGTCTGATATTCCCCTTGTCAGATATTCGACTTCTTGTATATTGGGGATCAAATCCTCCGTTACCAGGGCCAAATCAATTCTGGAAAAGGTGCTGTAAGAGCTCGAGAAGCAATTGTTGTCTATCAGGATATTTTTCCCTCCAGACATCTCTCAGCCCCATCTCCTTGATCATATCCGCAAATCCTGTTTTCCGTGCTATATTGACTGTGCCCCCCCCCCCCCCTTTTCCTATCCAGCATTGGGTCGAAGATATTATTAAAATCTCCCATCATTATAGCTGGGGTAGAAGGATAGAGAGCAGAGAATTCTGCAGCTGTTTTCAATATATCATGGCCAAACGGCGGTGGAACGTATACAGCCATTATTAATAGGGTCCTAGAACCAAGCCGGCATTTGAGGAACACATATCTACCCTGCTGGTCTACTACAATTTTTTCTGCTGTGAAGGGAACCCCCCTCCGGGAACCCCCATGCCTTAATAATTAATAATAATTACCCAGCCTAAATAGCTTTACGGCTAGGACTCCACAAAGCGGCAATAAAGTAATACACCATAAGAGGGACAGTGTATTCCCTATAATAAATCTAGTTGCACATGGTACATATAGACAACTAAAGGGAGTGTGGGAAAGGGGGTCACACTGAGTGAGGGGTTTCCCCTTTTAATTGTGTCTGTTATATGTTGTTTATGTTTGGTTTTATTCCGCAACAATTTTTAACTAAGAACCATTAAAAATTATATATTATGAGTAAATTTGTTTCTTAGGTGCACTCACCCTTCTAAAGGAGGCTGGGCCTGCAGCAGTGCCTGCCTGGGAATCCTGACCTGAGCCGCACTTACTCAGCCCAGGACCATCCTAAACCTGTGCCCCGTCCAAATGTCCTAGAAACCCCATTGTACCCTAGAGCCCGGTGGGGCCCCAGCCTCTTCTGGGGGCTTCCTCTTGCTCTCCTGAGGTCACTGTGAGACGTAGTTCCTGGGCTATGGATTACCCAGACCTGAGCCTGTGAAAGCCACCTGAGCAGGGGATGGGGGCAGTTTAGGGACCTCCTGGGACTGGCATAAGGGATTGTGGTCCCCTGTAAGGATGGAAAGGTCAATTTACTAGTTATCTCCCAGTATTGTTACTGCCGACTTCCTGCGGACATGTCCTGTTACTGTGTACTGTATGTTCTATTACCAGCAGCGTGGACTGGATACTGGAAAGGAGGGTGCTACGGACACTGGGTGCGCCTGATTTTCTGCCTTATTCTACGTTCTAGTCCTGTCACCCTTCAGGGCCCCCATGTGTATGCTATCCACTCTTCAGGGCTCCCATGTGTATGCTGTCCACCCTTCAGGGCCCCCATGTGTATGCTGTCCCCCTTCAGGGCCCCCATGTGTATGCTGTCCCCCTTCAGGGCCATCATGTGTACGCTGCCCCCCCCCTCAGTGTCCCCGTGTGTATGCTGCCCCCCCTCAGTGCCCCCCCCCATAGTGTAATGGGCAGTACGGTGTTTGCTATAAAGTGTAATGGGCAGTACGGTGTTTGCTATAAAGTGTAATGGGCAGTATGGTGTTTGCTATAAAGTGTAATGGGCATTACGGTGTGTACGCTGACCCCCCTCAGTGCCCCCCCCCCGTGTGTACACTGTCCCCCCTCAGCACCCCCTCTGTGTGTACACTGTGCCCCCTCAGTGCCCCCCATATGTACACTGTCACGCCTCAGTGCTCCCCGTGTGTACGCTGTCCCCCCCTCAGTGCCCCCGTGTGTACTCTGTCCCCCCCTCAGTGCCCCGCCGTGTGTACGCTGTCCCCCCCTCAGTGCCCCTGTGTGTACGCTGTCCCCCCTAGTGCCCCCGTGTGTATGCTGTCCCTCCTCAGTGCCCCCGTGTGTATACTGTGCCCCCTGTGTGTATACTGCCCCCCTTCAGTGCCCCCCATGTGTGTCCGCTGTGCCCCCCATGTGTGTCTGCTGTGCCCCCCATGTGGGTCCGCTGTGCCCCCCCATGTGTGTATCTCCCTACAGGTCCCTGTGGCAAAAGAGCGGCTGCTGCTGCGTGTAAGCCTGGTGGTCCCTGCGGCAGTTACGTGAAAGTCCTGGTGGCGATAGACAGCAGGTCCCTGCGGCATGAGTATGGCGGCTGCTGCTGTGAGTCAGCCTGGAGGTCCCTCCGTGTGTACGCTGTGCCCCCCTCCATGTGTACGCGGTGCCCCCCTCCGTTTGTACGCTGAGCCCTTTAATATTATTATATTTCCTGCCCAGACGCTGACCTCCCCTTGTCCACAGCCTGCGGACTAGATTCAGGCGCTTCCTTGAGTTGCCTCAGCCACCGGGAGGGCAGTAAGAAGCCACCCGGGCCATCAGAGGAGCAGCTGCACCCAGGTAAATCCGTCCCTCCACTGTCCCTGTGTGTACCCTGTCCCCCACCCCACTGTCCCTGTGTGTACCCTGCCCCCACCCCACTGTCCCTGTGTGTACCCAGTGCCCCTGTGTGTACCGTCCCCCCCAGTGCCCCCGTGTTTACCCTGTCCCCCCAGTGCCCCCGTGTGTACCCTGTCCCCCTAATGCCCCCGTGTGTACGCTGCCCCCAGTGCCCCCGTGTGCGAGCCATCCCCCCTCAGTGCCCCCCGTGTGTATGCTATGCCCCCCCGAGCGCGTATGCTGTGCCCCCCGAGCGCGTACGCTGTGCCCCCCCGAGCGCGTACGCTGTGCCCCCCCGAGCGCGTACGCTGTGCCCCCCCGAGCGCGTACGCTGTGCCCCCCCGAGCGCGTACGCTGTGCCCCCCCGAGCGTGCGCTGTGCCCCCCGCCCGTACGCTGTGCCCCACCCCGCGCATACGCTGTCCCCCTCAGTCCCCCTCAGTGCCTCTTGTGTGTACGCTGTCCCCCTCAGTGCCCCCCGTGTGTACGCTGTGCCCCCCCACGTTTACGCTGTCCCCCTCAGTGTCCCCCGTGTGTACACTGTCCCCCTCAGTGCCCCCAGCGTGTATGCTGTGCCCCCCGCGTGTACGCTGTGCCCCCCCGCGTGTACGCTGTGCCCCCCGCGTGTACGCTGTGCCCCCCCCGCGTGTACGCTGTGCCCCCCTGCGTGTACGCTGTGCCCCCCGCGTGTAACGCTGTCCACCCTCAGTGCCCCCATGTGTAACGCTGTCCACCCTCAGTGCCCCCGTGTGTGCGCTGCCCCCCGTGTGTGCGCTGCCCCCCCAGTGCCCCCCGTGTGTGCGCTGCCCCCCCAGTGCCCCCGTGTGTGCGCTGCCCCCCCAGTGCGTGCGCTGTCCCACCCTCAGTGCCCCCCGCGCGCGTACGCTGTCCCCCTCAGTGCCCCCGTGTGTACGCTGTCACCCCTCAGTGCGGGGGTGCCCCCCGTGTGTACGCTGTCCACCCTCAGTGCCCCCCGTGTGTACGCTGTCGACCCCCAGTGCCCCCGTGTGTGCGCTGCCCCCTCCAGTGCCCCCCGTGTGTGCGCTGCCCCCCCCAGTGCCCCCCGTGTGTGCGCTGCCCCCCCAGTGCCCCCCGTGTGTGCGCTGCCCCCCCAGTGCCCCCCCGTGTGTGCGCTGCCCCCCCAGTGCGTGCGCTGTCTCACCCTCAGTGCCACCCGCGCGCGTACGCTGTCCCCCCTCAGTGCCCCCGTGTGTACGCTGTCACCCCTCAGTGCGGGGGTGCCCCCCGTGTGTACGCTGTCCACCCTCAGTGCCCCCCGTGTGTACGCTGTCGACCCCCAGTGCCCCGTGTACGCTGTCGACCCCCAGTGCCCCCCGTGTACGCTGTCCCCCTTCAGTGCCCCCCGTGTGTACGCTGTCCCCCTTCAGTGCCCCCCGTGTGTACGCTGTTCCCCCTCAATTCCCCCTGTGTGTATGCTGTCCCCCCTCAGTGCCCCCCCGTGTGTACACTGTGCCCCCTCAGTTCCCCCTGCGCGTATGCCGTGCCCCCTCGCGTGTACGCTGTGACCCCCCGCGTGTACGCCACTCCCCGCCCCCTAGTGCCCTCAGTGCCCCCCGTGTGTACGCTGTGCCCTCTGTGTGTACGCTGTTCCCCCATGTGTGTACGCTGTGCCCCCCACCCCAGTGCCCCCCCTGTGTACACTATCCCCCCTCAGCGCCCCCTCCGCGTGTACACTGTGCCCCCTCAGTGCCCCCTCCGCGTGTACACTGTGCCCCTCAGTGCCCCCCATATGTACACTGTCATCCCTCAGTGCCCCAGTGTGTACGCTGTGCCCCAATGTGTACGCTGTCCCCCCTCAGTGCCCCTGTGTGTACGCTGTCCCCCCTCATTGCCCACCCATGTGTACGCTGTCCCCTCTGTGCCCCCCCCCCGTGTGTACGCGGTCAACCCTCAGTGCCCCCCTCGTGTGTACACTGTCGACCCTCAGTGCCCCCGTGTGTACGCTGTCCCCCTTCAGTGCCCCCCGTGTGTACGCTGTCCCCCCTCAGTTTCCCCGTGTGTACGCTGTGCCCCCGTGTGTACGCTGTGCCCCCGTGTGTACGCTGTGCCCCCCCATGTGTATGCTGTGCCCCCCATGTGTACGCTGTTGTGCCCCCCCATGTGTACGCTGTTGTGCCCCCCCATGTGTACGCTGTTGTGCCCCCCATGTGTACGCTGTGCCCCGTGTGTACGCTGTGCCCCCCCATATGTACGCTGTGCCCCCGTGTGTACGCTGTGCCCCTGACTGTACCCCCCATGTGTACGCTGTGCCACCCATGTATACGCTGTGCCCCCCGTGTGTACGCGTACGCTGTGCCCCCGTGTGTATGCTGTGCCCCCGTGTGTACGCTGCCCCCCCCCAGTGCCCCCCGTGTGTACGCTGTTACCCCCCAGTGACAGTTGGAATTTTAGATCGCTCCCAATTGCTCATTTTTTTAATATTTCGCCCTGAAATTTGGCATGCAGCACCGGTTGGCAATTCTACGCGTACATGCCAAATTTCAGCTCAGTATGTCCAGTCACTTTTGAGGTGTAGTCCCTCAAACACCATGCCCCCATTCCAAAAGTTCCCTATGGGAAAAATCTGTTTGATGGATTCAGCCTTAATATACTACCGTGCCCTTATAATTTATGTGTGTGCGCGTGTATATATATATGTGTGTGTGTGTGTGTGTATGTGTGTATATATAATATCCACTGCTGGTCGGCACTCTTTACACTGGGCCAAGTCCAGGTGCGCTCTGCAATCTAGCATACAAGTCCAAAGAAAGAGGCACTCCGGTAGTAGTAATCAAAAGTGGTTGTATTGGTAGCGCCAAGCGCTTTCGGGGATGAAAGCCCCTTCCTCAGGGCACAACAGCAACAACCAAAATCACAACAATCCCCCAAATAAATACATTATCCTGTGCAGCAGCCGCTCCTTCGCATCGCGCGCCGGCATCCGATTCGCCGGAAGTCGTCATCCAGGAACTTCCGGTAAGACGCGCTGTCAGCGAGCGGGGAGCGTTCATGCGTTCCACCCGCCGCTGGCTTGCGTTCCACCTATCTTCCGGACATCCTCTCCTCGGCTGAAACCGTTGCCAGGCGCCCTATGATACAAAGGATGAGGCTATTACTGGACAGGCAATGTGCAACCCGCAATCACAGAAACTTCATAACATTACAAAACATAAATAAATATGCAAAAAAATACACCAAAAAGTTACATGAAAAACATTTACATGAAAAAAGAAAAGGTTATATACAATTATCAATGGCCAGGTTCTTAGATGGAATACCACAGCTGTCCAATATGTATGTAAGACACATGACCCTAGTGTGCATAGGCCACCTGGGTGGGGGATGCCACTATAATAATCAGGGATGTAAGAACTAGGTCAAACTGTTCCAGTTAATGTTTTCATTGAGACCCCCGGGATTTGTGGTCCCGAGTCTCATGATCCACTGTGATTCCTTGATGAGCAACCTTTTCGCCCGATCCCCTCCCCTTAATGACATAGGGACGTGGTCTATCATAAAATAGCGGAGGGACTCTAGTGGGTGATTTAGTGCTTTAAAGTGGCGCGCCACAGGTTGGTCAATGTTACGGCCCCTGAGTGCTAGACTAATAGAAGATCTATGGCCTCCCATACGCTCTTTAAACTTGCAAGTGGTTTGACCCACATAGTACAGTCCACAAGGACACATTACTATGTAGACCACGTGGGTAGAATTACACCCCAACACAAATCTGATATCATATCTCTTATCATTGTGCGGGTGTTTAAAATTCTTACATGGGACCAGCAATTTGCAGGTAGCACAATCACTGCATTTGTAGCATCCTGGTGCTTTAAAGTAGGTGTTAGGGCATCTTTTTTTACCCATGTCGGTGATGTCCGTGCGCACCAGTCGATCCCTCAGGTTACTCCCCCTTGAAAATGCCACAATAGGTTTTATGCGTTTAAATCCTGGGAGGTCAGTGTCAGTACTAACAATGGGCCATAAAGCCTTGGTGGCCCGTTGAATCACAGGGTTCGAAGTAGAGTATTTACAGACCAATGGAATCTTGTTATCATCAGCCCTGGGTTTTGGAGTAAGAAGATCATTACGATCCATCCTCAAGACCTGCTTTTTAGTTTCCTCAAGTAACTCCTTCTGATACCCCCTGCTCTCAAATTTGTGGACTACCTCGTCCAAGCTCTGAGAAACCTTCTCCCTATCGCTAGTGACCCTAGCTGTGCGGATCATCTGCGACAGGGGGAGGCCCCTCTTCAGAGCTTTCGGGTGGAAGCTCGATGCTTCCAAGAGAGTGTTACGGTCAGTGGGTTTGTTGTAAATGCTCGTAATAATGTGGCCATCTACAATAGTCAGATCCACATCCAAAAAATTAGCCCTTACTGGGTCACAGGTGAATGTAAATTTAATAAAAGGGCTTGAAATATTAATTTCAGTCATCAGACGACTAAAGCTCTCCGCCCCACCTGTCCACAATACAAAGACATCGTCTATGTATCTAGTGTACATAAGCATTTGATCACTAATGGAAGGATCTGAAAAAAATAAATCATGCTCCGTCTCAAACATATATACATTCGCGTAGGAGGGTGCCACAGAAGATCCCATGGCACACCCCCTACGCTGTACATAAAACTCCCCGTCAAATAAAAAATAATTGCGGCGGAGTGTTAATTCAAGAAGTGACAGAAACAATTGATGATTAAATTGAGCATTATCCACATTAGCATTAACCCCTTCCTGACAGAGCCAGTTTTTGCGTTCCTGACAGAGCCCTTTTTTTCAAATCTGACATGTATCACTTAAGTGGGGATAACTTTTTTTTGCTTTTACTTATCCCAGTGATTTTGAGATTGTTTTTTCGTGACACATTGTACTTCAAATTAGTGGTAAATTTTCAGTCTGTGTTTTTTTGTGAAAAATACCAAAATGTCGGAAAAAAATGGAAAATTTAGCAATTT
Source organism: Crinia signifera (assembly GCF_055691185.1). Lineage (NCBI taxonomy): Eukaryota > Metazoa > Chordata > Amphibia > Anura > Myobatrachidae > Crinia > Crinia signifera. Next base: position 204,494,122 of record NC_139217.1, on the reverse strand, counting down.
GCAAAATGTTAAATTTTCTGCTGTGAGACAAATAATCATACCACTCAAAATAGTTAATAACTAACATAGACCATATGTCTACTTTATGTTTCCATCATTATTTCAACTTCCTTTTAATTTTTTTGGACACTAGGAGGCTTACAATATGAATAGCAAATTCTAAAATTTTCAAGAAAATTTCAAACACTGATTTTTTTAGGGACCAGTTCAGTTCTGATGTGACTTTGAGGGACTTGTATGTGAGACACCCCCATAAATGATACCATTTCAAAAACTGCACCCCTCACAGTATTCAAAACAGCATTTTGGAAGTTTGTTAACCCTTTAGGTGTTTCACAGGAATTAAAACAAAGTGTAGGTGAAATTTCAAAATTTCATTTTTTTTGCAGATTTGCAATTTTAATACATTTTTCTAAGGAACACAGTACATTTTACTAGAGAAATGTGACTAAAAATTGATTCCCCCAATTCTTTTGTTTTCATAAATATCCTATATGTGGCCCTAGTGTGCACGTTGACCAAACCACAGGCTTCATAATAGAAGGAGCACCTACTTGATTTTGGAGCCTCCTTTTTATGAGATTATTTTTTAGGCACCATGTAGGTTTCTAGGCACCATAAGATGCTAAAAGTTAGGAACCCCCCCACAAGTGACCCCATTTTGCAAACTACACCCCTCAGGGAATTCATCTAGGGGTATAGTGTACATTTCAAACCCCCAGGGGTTTCACCAATTGTGGTACAACTGGGCAGTGAAAATGAAAAATTAATTTTTTTACACAAAAATGCAGTTCTGGCTCCAAATTTGTCATTTTCACAAGTAATGAAGGAGACCAAGCACCCCAAAATCTGTGCCCCAATTTCTCCCGAGTACGGCAATGCCTCACATGTGACCAAAAAATACCATTTGGGTGCATGGCAGGACTCAGAAGGGAAGGAGTGATTTTTGGATTTTGCAGCTCAGATTCTGGTGGAATGTTGGTGGGTGCTATGTCGCATTAGCAAGACCCCCAAAGCACCAATACAGTGGAACCCCCCCACAAGTGACCCCATTTTGCAAACTACACCCCTCAGGGAATTCATCTAGGGGTATAGTGTACATTTCAAACCCCCAGGGGTTTCACCAATTTTGATACAACTGGGCAGTGAAAATGAAAAATTACATTTTTTTACACAAAAATGCAGTTCTGGCTCAAAATTTTTCATTTTCAGAAGGTATGAAGGAGAAAAAGCACCCCAAAATCTGTGCCCCAATTTCTCCCGAGTACGGCAATGCCTCACATGTGACCAAAAAATACCATTTGGGTGCATGGCAGGACTCAGAAGGGAAGGAGTGATTTTTGGATTTTGCAGCTCAGATTCTGGTGGAATTTTGGTGGGTGCTATGTCGCATTAGCAAGACCCCCCAAGCACCAATACAGTGGAACCCCCCCACAAGTGACCCCATTTTGCAAACTACACCCCTCAGGGAATTCATCTAGGGGTATAGTGTACATTTCAAACCCCCAGGGGTTTCACCAATTTTGATACAACTGGGCTGTGCAAATGCAAAATTACATTTTTTACACAAAAATGCAGTTCTGGCTCAAAATTTTTCATTTTCACAAGGAATGAAGGAGACAAAGCACCCCAAAATCTGTGCCCCAATTTCTCCCGAGTACGGCAATGCCTCACATGTGACCAAAAAATACCATTTGGGTGCATGGCAGGACTCAGAAAGGAAGGAGTGATTTTTGGATTTTGCAGCTCAGATTCTGGTGGAATGTTGGTGGGTGCTATGTCGCATTAGCAAGACCCCCCAAGCACCAATACAGTGGAACCCCCCCACAAGTGACCCCATTTTGCAAACTACACCCCTCAGGGAATTCATCTAGGGGTATAGTGTACATTTCAAACCCCCAGGGGTTTCACCAATTTTGATACAACTGGGCAGTGAAAATGAAAAATTACATTTTTTTACACAAAAATGCAGTTCTGGCTCAAAATTTTTCATTTTCATAAGGTATGAAGGAGAAAAAGCACCCCAAAATCTGTGCCCCAATTTCTCCCGAGTATGGCAATGCCTCATATGTGACCAAAAAATACCAGTTGGGTGCATGGCAGGACTCAGAAGGGAAGGAGTGATTTTTGGTGGTGGAATGTTGGTGGGTGCTATGTCGCATTAGCAAGACCCCCAAAACACCAATACAGTGGAACCCCCCCACAAGTGACCCCATTTTGCAAACTACACCCCTCAGGGAATTCATCTAGGGGTATAGTGTACATTTCAAACCCCCAGGGGTTTCACCAATTTTGATACAACTGGGCAGTGAAAATGAAAAATTACATTTTTTTACACAAAAATGCAGTTCTGGCTCAAAATTTTTCATTTTCAGAAGGTATGAAGGAGAAAAAGCACCCCAAAATCTGTGCCCCAATTTCTCCCGAGTACGGCAATGCCTCACATGTGACCAAAAAATACCATTTGGGTGCATGGCAGGACTCAGAAGGGAAGGAGTGATTTTTGGATTTTGCAGCTCAGATTCTGGTGGAATTTTGGTGGGTGCTATGTCGCATTAGCAAGACCCCCCAAGCACCAATACAGTGGAACCCCCCCACAAGTGACCCCATTTTGCAAACTACACCCCTCAGGGAATTCATCTAGGGGTATAGTGTACATTTCAAACCCCCAGGGGTTTCACCAATTTTGATACAACTGGGCTGTGCAAATGCAAAATTACATTTTTTACACAAAAATGCAGTTCTGGCTCAAAATTTTTCATTTTCACAAGGAATGAAGGAGACAAAGCACCCCAAAATCTGTGCCCCAATTTCTCCCGAGTACGGCAATGCCTCACATGTGACCAAAAAATACCATTTGGGTGCATGGCAGGACTCAGAAGGGAAGGAGTGATTTTTGGATTTTGCAGCTCAGATTCTGGTGGAATGTTGGTGGGTGCTATGTCGCATTAGCAAGACCCCCCAAGCACCAATACAGTGGAACCCCCCCACAAGTGACCCCATTTTGCAAACTACACCCCTCAGGGAATTCATCTAGGGGTATAGTGTACATTTCAAACCCCCAGGGGTTTCACCAATTTTGATACAACTGGGCAGTGAACATGAAAAATTACATTTTTTTACACAAAAATGCAGTTCTGGCTCAAAATTTTTCACTTTCTTTAGGTATGAAGGAGAAAAAGCACCCCAAAATCTGTGCCCCAATTTCTCCCGAGTATGGCAATGCCTCATATGTGACCAAAAAATACCAGTTGGGTGCATGGCAGGACTCAGAAGGGAAGGAGTGATTTTTGGTGGTGGAATGTTGGTGGGTGCTATGTCGCATTAGCAAGACCCCCAAAGCACCAATACAGTGGAACCCCCCCACAAGTGACCCCATTTTGCAAACTACACCCCTCAGGGAATTCATCTAGGGGTATAGTGTACATTTCAAACCCCCAGGGGTTTCACCAATTTTGATACAACTGGGCAGTGAAAATGAAAAATTACATTTTTTTACACAAAAATGCAGTTCTGGCTCAAAATTTTTCATTTTCAGAAGGTATGAAGGAGAAAAAGCACCCCAAAATCTGTGCCCCAATTTCTCCCGAGTACGGCAATGCCTCATGTGTGACCAAAAAGTGGCAGGACTCAGAAGGGAAGGAGTGATATTTGGATTTTGCAGCACAAATTCTGGTGGAATGTTGGTGGGTGCTATGTCGCATTAGCAAGACCCCCCAAGCACCAATACAGTGGAACCCCCCCACAAGTGACCCCATTTTGCAAACTACACCCCTCAGGGAATTCATCTAGGGGTATAGTGTACATTTCAAACCCCCAGGGGTTTCACCAATTGTGGTACAACTGGGCAGTGAAAATGAAAAATTACATTTTTTTACACAAAAATGCAGTTCTGGCTCAAAATTTTTCATTTTCAGAAGGTATGAAGGAGAAAAAGCACCCCAAAATATGTGCCCTAATTTCTCCCGAGTACGGCAATGCCTCACATGTGACCGAAAAATACCAGTTGGGTGCATGGCAGGACTCAGAAGGGAAGGGGTGATTTTTGGATTTTGCGGCTCAGATTCTGGTGGAATGAATGGTGGGTGCTATGTGGCATTAGCAAGACCCCCGAAGCACGGTGAAATTATGAACCTAATAATCCATAGATGTGTGGTATATTTTAAAACACTCCTTTATACATAGGCCGGGTTTGTCGGGGCAAGTGTCACACTGGAAAATAGTTTGCTTTCTTATTCCCTTTTTATAGCAAACTTTGCACCTTTTTTGTGTCCTGCCCTTTTTTCCAGTGGAGGGGATTTCATCAGGAAAATGCTGCCCTGGTACAATACGGGGGCCAGTACTAGAAGTACTGGGGCCCTCTGCCTGCTGGTTCCCAAATATTAGGCCCTTTATGACTTCCTCTTGAAAGTGCATAAATGTCCCCCTCTGGCCGGTAGAACGGAATAGCACGTAAGCGTTATACAGTGCCATCTGGATGATATACACGGCCAGCTTCTTGTACCAGATTTTTGTTTTCCGCAGGGCACTGTACGGCTTCAGTACCTGATCTGAAAGATCCACTCCGCCCATGTACTTATTGTAATCCAGGATACAATTAGGTTTGGAGGTGTGGGTACTGGTACCTCGTACAGGGACGGAGGTGGTACTGTCTCCGTGAATTGTTGTCAGTATAATGACATCCCTCTTGTCCTTATATTTGACCAACAACATATTTTCGGTGCATATTCCCCTGCTTTCACCCCTTCTCATTACTTGGGCAATGTGCGTTTTTGGGAGGCCTCTTTGGTTCTTGCGCACAGTACCGCAAGCTGCTGTACCTCTTGAACCAAGGGCCTTAAACAGGGGGATGCTAGTGTAAAAGTTATCCACATAGAGGTGATAACCTTTATCCAGGAAGGGGTGCACTAAATCCCAGACAATTTTTCCACTAACACCTACGAGGGAGGGGGGGCATTCTGGCGGTTCAATTCTTGAATCCTTCCCTTCATATACCCTAAACATGTGGGTGTACCCTGAGGTGCTTTCACACAGCTTATACATTTTTATGCCATACCTTGCCCTCTTACTGGGAAGGTACTGGCGGAATTTAACCCTTCCTTTAAAATGTATAAGGGACTCGTCAATACAAATAAATTTTTCAGGGATGTACATCTCTGCAAATTTGGCACTGAAATGATCAATGACCGGCCTGACTTTGAATAGCCGGTCAAAGGTGGGATCATCTCTGGGAGGGCACTGTGCATTATCGTTGTAATGCAAAAATTTAAGGATCGTCTCAAATCGAGCCCGGGGCATGGCCATACGGTAAAATGGGGTGCTGTACAGAACATCTGTACTCCAATATTGCCTAATTTCTGGCTTTTTTACTATGCCCATATGAAACACCAGACCCCAAAACGTCATCATCTCTACTGCATCTACAGGGGTCCACCTAGCAAATGATGACGTGGGGTTTTGAGCAATAAACTGCTGGGCATATAAATTAGTTTGGTCCACCATTAAATTTATAAAATCATCAGAGAAAAATAATTTGAAAAAGTCAATTTCTCTGAGACCTGTGGAATCAAATTGGATTCCTGGCATGGCCAAAAACTCAGGAACCTGGGGCTCAAAATTGTCTGGTGGTGGGGTCCATACGAGATCAATTATTGGGGGGGGGGTCTCAGCTGCTCTACGGGGGCGTCTTTGAGGGGGTCCCTCATCACTAGAGGAGGAAGAGAAGCTTAAGATGAATCCTTCAAATTCCCCTCTTGCCTCACTGGCTGTGTCAGAATCAGAGGCAAGCATGGCATATGCCTCCTCCGCTGAATACATTCTTCTGGATGACTGGGATGACATTTGGGATGACATTTGGGATGACATTTGGGATGCCATTTTTATTTTTGTGTTACTGGTAGTGAAATGTTTCAACACGTGTATAGTGTAGGGGGGGGGGTACAAACTTTATTTCAACCCGGGGGGTATGTAGTGTGTAGTGTGTATGTAGTGCAGAAAAAAAAAATACTTTATACAGGAATTTGATCCCAATAAAAAAAAAAAAAAATTGAAGGGGTTAAAAAAAAAAAAAAAAAAAGCTCCTGCGCCAAAAATTGAGCACAGATGTTGGTCAGTAACGTCCGTCACTGAACAGCGCTCAAAGGCAACAGGAATTTGATAAAAAAAAAAAAAAATAGATCAACCCTGTGCCGAAAAAGCTGATCAGTGATGTACGTCACTGATCAGCGCACAGTGGCCACAGGACACCCACAAAATCACAGTGTGTGTAAAAAAAAAATTAAAAAAAGACCCCACAGCAGCCTCAAAAAAAAAAAGGTTATTAGTGATGCAACACTGATTACCAGTGAGGGGCAGCAGGTGCACAACCTTTGGTGCAACTGACAGTGCAACTGGCAGCAACTGACAGGTATATATATAAAAAAAAAAAAACCTGCGCCCCCAAAAAGTTGCTGATCAGCACAGATATACTGATCAGCACAAAAGGGGGGGGTAGCAGACACAAAATATACACTCTCTATCACTCTCTGTCACTATCTCTCTCTATCTCTCACTATCTATCACTATCTATCACTATCTATCACTATCTATCACTCTAGGACACTGCAGCAGCAGCACTGACAGTTATATGTATAAAAAAAAACCTGCACCCCCAAAAAGGGGGGTAGCAGACACAAAATATACACTCTCTATCACTCTCTGTCACTATCTCTCTCTATCTCTCTATCTCTCACTATCTATCACTATCTATCACTCTATGACACTGCAGCAGCAGCACTGACAGTTATATATATAAAAAAAAACCTGCACCCCCAAAAAGGGGGGGTAGCAGACACAAATCTCTCTATCTCTCTATCTCTCACTATCTATCACTATCTATCACTCTATGACACTGCAGCAGCAGCACTGACAGTTATTTATATATAAAAAAACCCTGCACCCCCAAAAAGGGGGGGTAGCAGACACAAAATATAGCTCTCTCTGTCACTATCTCTCTATCTCTCTCTATCTCTCTCTATCTCTCTCTCTATCTCTCTATCACACTGCAGCAGCAGCAGGAAGTCCCAAGAAGTCAGATCCAGGAAGCGTCCAGCACGCTACAAGCAGTGATCAGGTAATCAGGTAAGGTATTTGCAAGGATCAGGTAAGTATTAGCAAGGATCAGGTCAGTATCACGGCAGATAGGCACGGTGACCGCTCTGCACGCTATTCCAGACCGGAATGGCGTCTGCAGCGCAGTCACCGTTAGTTTAAATGTCGCGCCTTGGCTGTGATTGGTCCGTGGGTCCCACGGACCAATCACAGCCTTGGGGGCAGGTGGGGTGAGGGTGGGGTGAGGTGTCATCGTCACCGATGACCCCCTCATGCCCCCTGACGCCCGGCGGTGATTGACACCTGTGTTACCGAGCGTCTGATTCGCTGGTAACACAGGAAAACGCTGTGAATGGCTGTTCACACTGAACAGCCAATCACAGCGATCGCCGACGGGGGGGCGGCATCGCAGCCCCCCCTGGGCATGCAGGGACATGTCTGCTGTCAGGGACAGCAGACATCGTCCCTCTGTCACTGCGTCTCTAGACGCAGTGACAGTTTAAAGTCATGACGTACATTTATGCCATGTGTCGGGAAGTACATCCCGGCCATGACGTAAATGTACGTCAAATGTCGGGAACGGGTTAAGGAATCTCTGCATCGCCCTAAGGCCACCCTCATGCGGAATCGACGTGTACAAGCTGCACACGTCGAGACAGCACATCAAGGCACCATCAGGGATCCTACCAAGCTCCCTAAGCTTTAATAAGAACGATGTAGTGTCCTTTAAAAAGGTAGCTTGCAGGGGTAGAATTGGTTGGAGTATACTGTCCAATAGTTGCGACACCGGTTGGAGTAAGGATTCACGGGCCGATATAATAGGCCTCCCTGGTGGTCTAGTAGGATTTTTATGAATCTTGGGGAGTGAATATAAAATCGGAACCTTTGGGAATTCAACACACAGCGATTTCCAAACTTTAGTGGGTATCAACCCCTCTTGGTGTGCCTTAGAAAGGACTCCAAACAACTCCTGTTGGTATTCAGAGGTGGGGTCTTTCTTCAATTTCTGGTACACTTGTGAGTCCCCTAATTGGCCCAACAGTTCACCTCGATAATCGTCAAGATTCATGATAACGATCGCCCCGCCTTTGTCTGCGGGACGAATGATTATCGACTCATCCCCCTCCAGGGATTTCAAAGCCGCAAGTTCTTCCTTATTCAGGTTGGGGCATACTGCCCTAGGCGTAGCAAGAAAACGTGACACAGAGTCCTCCATCAACCGAGTGAACGATTTAATTGAACTATTGTGAGAGATAGGGTCGAATTTGGACCTTACAACTTTCTTGATAAATGGATTGAATATGGAAACAGTGTCCATTCCTGTAGACTGCTGGAAGTGCTCCTTGAGCCTCAGTCTCCTTGCAAACTGGTGCATCTCAAGTTTCCAGCTAAATTCATCAAAGCGATTAGTTGGTACATAGCTCAGTCCCAAATTCAATACCCGCTCTTCCAGTGATGTTAAAGGACGGCAGGAGAGATTAAAAATCAGACCTTGAGTTTTGTCGCGGCGATCACGGCCGCCTTTCGTGCCTCTTTTACTCTGACCCCCTCTACGGGTGGGCGCATATGTGTGCCTTTGGGCCGTACCTCTAAAGGGACACTACCCGTGGGGGTCATGTCCTCAATATCGGATACCCTAAAGTCACTGTCACTGCTGCTATGTTCAGCAGCAGGACCGGTCTTATGAGATTTATTCTTATTCCACGGTCTGCGTTTCCTCTGACTTCGGTCATTATATGTGGGACCCTCATTCCCATAGAGCCATCTGTACACTCTATTTTCTTCATAGTCAGTGTCAACAGCATTTTTCTTCTGATTCTTGAACTTAATCAACTCCCTGTAATATTTATCACATTTATCTTCCAGCTTTTGAAGCCATGTTGGACTTTTTTCTGGGTTCCAGATCTCACAATATTGGTCCTGGAAAGCCGCCATCTTTCTTCTAGTCACAGTTAATTCCCTGTTGGCCTCCTCCACGACGAGGATCATTAAATCAAAAGCACACTTATTCAGTATGGCTATCCATTTTTTAACGAACTCAGGATTCGCTCTCCCAATAGTAGGGACATTGCGAACCCTGAAGCCCCTAGGAATCTTACGTTCCTTGAAATAGCCTGATAGTGAGGCACTGTGCATTTTGAAATCTGTTTCTCTGCGTCGCAGACGGAATGCTTGAGACAACAGATCTTCCATATTTGGGGCCAAATCAGGGAGTTCCACTGGTTCTTGTGAAAGAATGTCCAATATTTGGGCCTCTGAAAAGCTGAAAGTGTCACCACTGAGTGTGGTTACAGGGTTTGAAATCAGTTCAGTATCCATCCTGAGTTTCCTCTGCCAAACTGATATTAACAGATCAGTGATAACACACTGTTAAAGATATTGCACTTAGAGGATTCGTGCATACGCACAATAAACAGCAATAAAAACTTCAAAGTTGCGGTGCCATACGACTTAGTATGGGACTCCAGGTGACCGGCTCCCACACCAACAAACAATATCCACTGCTGGTCGGCACTCTTTACACTGGGCCAAGTCCAGGTGCGCTCTGCAATCTAGCATACAAGTCCAAAGAAAGAGGCACTCCAGTAGTAGTAATCAAAAGTGGTTGTATTGGTAGCGCCAAGCGCTTTCGGGGATGAAAGCCCCTTCCTCAGGGCACAACAGCAACAACCAAAATCACAACAATCCCCCAAATAAATACCTTATCCTGTGCAGCAGCCGCTCCTTCGCATCGCGCGCTGGCATCCGATTCGCCGGAAGTCGTCATCCAGGAACTTCCGGTAAGACGCGCTGTCAGCGAGCGGGGAGCGTTCATGCGTTCCACCCGCCGCTGGCTTGCGTTCCACCTATCTTCCGGACATCCTCTCCTCGGCTGAAACCGTTGCCAGGCGCCCTATGATACAAAGGATGAGGCTATTACTGGACAGGCAATGTGCAACCCGCAATCACAGAAACTTCATAACATTACAAAACATAAATAAATATGCAAAAAAATACACCAAAAAGTTACATGAAAAACATTTACATGAAAAAAGAAAAGGTTATATACAATTATCAATGGCCAGGTTCTTAGATGGAATACCACAGCTGTCCAATATGTATGTAAGACACATGACCCTAGTGTGCATAGGCCACCTGGGTGGGGGATGCCACTGTAATAATCAGGGATGTAAGAACTAGGTCAAACTGTTCCAGTTAATTTTTTCATTGAGACCCCCGGGATTTGTGGTCCCGAGTCTCATGATCCACTGTGATTCCTTGATGAGCAACCTTTTCGCCCGATCCCCTCCCCTTAATGACATAGGGACGTGGTCTATCATAAAATAGCGGAGGGACTCTAGTGGGTGATTTAGTGCTTTAAAGTGGCGCGCCACAGGTTGGTCAATGTTACGGCCCCTGAGTGCTAGACTAATAGAAGATCTATGGCCTCCCATACGCTCTTTAAACTTGCAAGTGGTTTGACCCACATAGTACAGTCCACAAGGACACATTACTATGTAGACCACGTGGGTAGAATTACACCCCAACACAAATCTGATATCATATCTCTTATCATTGTGCGGGTGTTTAAAATTCTTACATGGGACCAGCAATTTGCAGGTAGCACAATCACTGCATTTGTAGCATCCTGGTGCTTTAAAGTAGGTGTTAGGGCATCTTTTTTTACCCATGTCGGTGATGTCCGTGCGCACCAGTCGATCCCTCAGGTTACTCCCCCTTGAAAATGCCACAATAGGTTTTATGCGTTTAAATCCTGGGAGGTCAGTGTCAGTACTAACAATGGGCCATAAAGCCTTGGTGGCCCGTTGAATCACAGGGTTCGAAGTAGAGTATTTACAGACCAATGGAATCTTGTTATCATCAGCCCTGGGTTTTGGAGTAAGAAGATCATTACGATCCATCCTCAAGACCTGCTTTTTAGTTTCCTCAAGTAACTCCTTCTGATACCCCCTGCTCTCAAATTTGTGGACTACCTCGTCCAAGCTCTGAGAAACCTTCTCCCTATCGCTAGTGACCCTAGCTGTGCGGATCATCTGCGACAGGGGGAGGCCACTCTTCAGAGCTTTCGGGTGGAAGCTCGATGCTTCCAAGAGAGTGTTACGGTCAGTGGGTTTGTTGTAAATGCTCGTAATAATGTGGCCATCTACAATAGTCAGATCCACATCCAAAAAATTAGCCCTTACTGGGTCACAGGTGAATGTAAATTTAATAAAAGGGCTTGAATACCAACAGGAGTTGTTTGGAGTCCTTTCTAAGGCACACCAAGAGGGGTTGATACCCACTAAAGTTTGGAAATCGCTGTGTGTTGAATTCCCAAAGGTTCCGATTTTATATTCACTCCCCAAGATTCATAAAAATCCTACTAGACCACCAGGGAGGCCTATTATATCGGCCCGTGAATCCTTACTCCAACCGGTGTCGCAACTATTGGACAGTATACTCCAACCAATTCTACCCCTGCAAGCTACCTTTTTAAAGGACACTACATCGTTCTTATTAAAGCTTAGGGAGCTTGGTAGGATCTATTGAAGTACATTTATTTATATATGCAAAGTCTATCTAATTTATTCATTTCGCACGCAACCAATAATTGAATGTCCAGATTTATAACCAATGAATATTATTTATGAAAGTAAACTGATGAAACTGTATCATGGATTACAAAATATAACAATACCGGTATTTATACATAATAACGATTATTATTCCAGCATCCTTAAATAAAGCTAACCTCAGTGTTATATACTGTGTATGCGAATACAGCGCGGGAGGGGGCGTGGCTATGAAGCAGCCATTTTAGAATAACTGCTTGTCGGCCATCTTAGCTAGAACACATGTTAGTCTGCCACATGGCATTCCTCCATCTTAGCACACAAAGGAAACCTTAGCAAAAGACTATTAACTTCCGCCTGGCAATCACACATAAACTGACTGTATGTTCATTTGTCTTTCCACAACATTTATTCCAAATAACCTCTAACCTGCATCATGCAATACTCACAACTATATTATATAACTCGCACATTCAGCAAACACACTTTACCTGCAGCATACAATCTATTAATATATATTTAATCTGTCTATGCACTTCCGCACAGAACACACAAATAGTACCACACAATCCAAGGACCAATCACATCACAATCTATTACACACACACCATCCGAGCATCACGCTATACAACACACACAAAGCATTCAAACGCTTCAATACAAAGAGTCTATACTTGCTCACGCATAGCCTTACACATGCGTTCAGATTCCTGCGTCCCTTTGAGAACACCTCACTGCCTTTCATACAATATAGTCCATACAATATACTACAAAACTCCTTTGCAATCAAAACTAGGACACACAAGGGCCAGTCCACACATCAATGTTAACCGATTAACTACACAAAAGCCACACTGCAGGCCTGAGCCTGAGCACATGTCTACAATTGATTCTAGGCCTACACTTTGTCCACATGTAAACGTACACAGCTATCTCTACCAATTTAAACATATCCTTGCTCACAAATCATAACAGCAACACATACCCATATGTATATCAGATTCCAATCCTCACTTTATCTCTTACAGTCACGTTTCACATACCTTCCAATCATATCACCTTCTCATACCATCAACACTCCATACCAGACCCATACTCTCATGAATAGCTCTATCCATTATCAATATTCCGAGCCATGCCTGATACACAGTAATATAAACATTTGGTACTTATTCCTTAATCATGTCCTGGCGAGTTCAGTCCCATCTCTCCTTTCGTCTGCTGCTACAAAAACACACTGAACCATATGATTCTCTCCTGCTTTCAAGAGAACTCTCGGGGGGAGGGGAGAATCTTATTGTCTTCCCCTGGTATCACTTAGCTTATAGACACGCCCCCTGATACTGTATTTCCTGGCTGACTTACTGGTGTAAGGGAATGCTAATGACTTCATTTCTAATGCTGGTTTTCCTATGGACTAACTTATAATTTGTATAACTTGTGAGTGCAATATCATATGGAATTCTAATAACTGTCATCTGACAGTTATTAAAATTTCGCACATTTGGAGTCTAAACATGACAATATATGTGAATCTAAAAATATCTAAATTAATATTCGATCTTTTCCTTACTTATGAGATATGAATAATATTTTTCTCAGACTATATTAATTTAGTGGGCATGATTATAATTATGATTATGGAAATTATATGCTGGGGAAAATTAGGCATTGATAGTCGTCCCTTTGACAGTAAATAAAACTGTCATATTAATAATGCATAATTTTCCGCATTAATTTTCACAATTCATAAAATTTCAATATTTTTCATAAAAATATTTTTCATTGATAAAAAAGATTTTTAAAGGGTGGAACTTATGTGTATGTGTAGAAAGAAGGGGATGTATCATTTTTGCGCAATGGCTTAATCCGAGATTAATAATAAATGGGGGAGTGCATTTACTTAACGCCGGCATATCCAGACTATGACCTCACAATAGTTGTAGGGCCACAGCCCAGACACACACGACTGAATGATACATTTGGGGAGTGTATGTGTAGTCTATGTGGGTGTAGTGTTCCTGCATAGGTGTTGTGTAACCTTCCGCAGGGTGTACAGGGTTGTACAACCTTCATATGTCCTACAAAGGATGCTGGGTAAACATGGATGAACAACATAACAAAAAAACTATTTTACAGAGTATTATAAAGATTTCCTGAAAGAGTGGAGAACAGTCATTTCTCCTAGTGCAGTTAGTGGACTAAAAACCTGGCTAGACCTCCCAGGATAAAAACCGTTCTAACGCACTTTTGGGTCATTCCTAGTGTCTCTAGACATTAAAACTAAGGGCCAAAGAAAGTCTCTAGTGGGTCTTCTGCTCATCACGACGTGGGGTCGTCTAGGGGTCATCATTCTCTTGGTTGGCTTGTGTCTTTCGTCGGCTCTTGGGGCTTTCTAGCTGGGTTCCTGTCCAGTCATCTGTCGGTATCCATGTCGTCATCTCGAGGACCATCGTCTGTCTACAGCTGGGCTTGTCTTTTCTTATCCATTGCATCTGTAGGAAAAAAAGAAGTATCAATATTTTTGCATTTCTACCTATTTTCCCTACCATCCTTGGCTTCTTGTATTCCATCCGATCCACTTGTAGACTTCCGATAGTTCTGTCGTCGACTTGTTTCCCTGCAGAGACATAAACAGAAAGAACTTCCCAAACGTTAAAAATATCCCGCCTCCCACATCAGTGAAGCTTCTACACTCTAGAGTGCTATAGTTTAACCCTTGCCTTACTGTCTTTTGACACTAGGTGGCGCTCTAATTTATTTAAGGGTATTTCTACCCTGTACTACCACAACTCTTTCAATTTAACCTCTATACCACTCCATATATTACAACTACAGTTGTCTGAGCCAAATTAATCTGTGTTCTTCTTCGGAAAAATGTGACTAGAGGAAATCTGAGATATTCAGCTTCAATATTTGATCTCTCATTTCCCTTGTCCAATCACTAGGGACTATCAGTTACTTGACATCTGGACCTAACACTATCAATATCTTGAGATTTATAATCATTTAAAACACTGTTATATATATATCTCGTTGTCTAGGGGATGAAACTTTTTCAATGTTAGGTCCATACGCTCTCCATGCAATTAGGAGCAATAGGGGTTTCCAAATCCAATGCGTCACATTTGACCGGGTCCAATCACAGCTCTTTCCGGCTTACTAAACAACACAAAGAAAAACAAATCATTAGACACCTTACATGACATATGTCTGATTCTGAGAACCATCAAAACAAACAATAACAATCAAACAAACAAAAGAGAGTACGTATAAACTAACTTCCATTTCTCCTTATCTGATTCCTAAGAACCTGGACTGACAATTACATCACATACAAGTCACCACTAGGTGGCTATTAACCTTTTAACCACTTCCCTATGCCTATGTGTTCACATACATATGTGTCATGGGAACTATATGTCATGTAATGAACAAGCATGTTTCAAAAACAAATTTCCTTACACGTCGTTACCCTGGTACCAAGGGCGGATCGTATGCAGTACTCCTTTGAATAGAACATGTTATCTTGTTCTCTACCTTTCCTCGTGTTCTATACCTGTATGTCTTACCATCTTCTAAACCTTCATGTGTTTGCTGTAATATTGTGTTCTACGTTTAAATCTTTGATCTACTTGCTAAAAGGGGAGAAAGAAAGTTTAGGCGTCTTTCTAGTTACCGTTCTTCATTTGTGCGACATCTCTGCTTCTCTATACCTACAGCAGTTATTAACCTGGGGATGTAATTAATTTCAAATACAATTTGGCATTCTCAATTTATCTTGTTACCTTAATACTTATTACCTGAGTCAGTGTGAAACCAGTATACCTACTTCTCCAGCTGTCAATTTGGCATTGACTGTACCGTCTCTTACCACTTGGGAAAAACAAACATCCTCTCTGGCTGTTCGACTCCGCCTTACATTTGACTTCTCTCGTCTCGGAGATGACAGCTGTCTGGAACATTACGTCAACACTTAATAATCCTTAACAAGGAGTTGACACAGGGTATAGGTTAGTCAGTTTCACAATTACATCAGACACTTTAAAATAACTGGTCCCATTATATACGAATGGGGGGGGTTATTGCTATTCCGCATTAACAGTCTAATTGCATCTTTGTCATCACTTTTCCTATTGCCTCTTCCTATACCACAGTTTTAAACAAACACTATGCCTCCTCTTACCTCGCGTTGATGAGAGCAGACATTATTTTCAATTCTTATTGTGTAATTCATCCGGTTCGAAGCTGCCAGTACCTGGAAATTCTACTATTTATATCTTGTGGTGAGTTACTGCATTACTCACCTGTATGTCTACCTGACATTTCCTTTGAACTCAGCGGTCCTTCTTGGGTCCGCTCGGTTCTTCCCTAAATATCACAGTATCCCTGTGTAGCCCGTATGGGCACAGCTAGCAGAAACCGGTGGGCCGTTTATCAGTGAGTCACTCCCAATTCACTCCTTCTCCACAAAATGGCACTATTCCGCACCTAAGCGTGAAGCCCACTATGCGAGGTAAAGTACTCAATCACCAAGTCTTTCAACTAGTAGCGAACTACTAGCCAACTTGCAAGGCGCGGCCAGATTTTTCCAGGACACAACAAAACTTATTTTTCCTGTATCCCCAAAAACTGGAGGAGCTCAGCGGAATTCGAAGTTCCGATTTTCGCTCCTATACCCTTCCGGTGGACCAAAATAGGTAGGTCCACGGAAGGGGCAGTAAAAATGGATACGTCGACTCGTACGTCGTCGCGTATCCCCCGTGTGTCCTATTTCAACACACAATCCTTAGCGCTAAGGGCAATCCTTTCACCTTCCAGGAATTTCTACATCTGGGTACCATTCACTTTAACATTACTATCTATATTTCTGTACAGAAAGATCCCATGGTTGGCAGCTCTTATACTGGATGTCACACGAGTGTTCCCTTGACTATCAATGGGAATTTAATCAATACTATTTGAATTTCTTGAATTTTGATCAATAATAAAAGAATCCTGTTTGTAACTCAACAGGAGTCTTACTCAATTTATGAATTGTAATTATCACACAATTAATTATCACTACCCATCCTTGGGCATTTACCTGTACAGCGTACCTAGGCAATCACATGCGCCCGCACATGTGTCCTTCACGCAAACAGTGTCTCTCTGAGCGGCAGACGTTGACACCCATGTGTCCGAGTCCCGCCTTCTTTTGCATACTTCGCAACATATTTGCCTCCTTATATAGGCACTTCACTTCTACTTAACTTAACTATTCAAGAAATCCCAATAGCACACTCTTTCTATAACATTTGTGGTTTGCAAGGATATGGCACTATGAATTTAACACCTCTTACAACACTGTAGATATCTCATATTCACATGGGAAAACAAATGCAATTTTTCTCTTAACAGGTACAAACTCCACACAGTACAATACCTCTTACTAGTTTTCATGCACTTATGCATTTGGGGTAACAGATCATAGCAGAAAAAAAACTTTTGTTTCTATTGTGAACTATTGAAACTACAGTTGCTGTTGAGAGAGAGAAAGCAAATGAATGAACCATTCCTATTCAAATTTTGCCTTTCTAAGTGGAGTTGCTTTGTCTAAGTTTCCAGGTTAAAATCTATTGTCTCAACACCTTAATTTACATCTAAATACCCGCTGGCTGGCACTTTTAAAAGTTTAAGGAATCTTTCTATGCAGGTTATTATGCTTAGGGGAAATCTGTCTTTTAGCCTGAAATAAAAAAAAAGAAAAATGTTATATATCATACTTGATAACCATTAGTTTCAGTTTCAACTTTAATACCTCAGAGTAACATTCAAATTTCATGCTGCTTGGAATTTGTTGATTTTTAACTGTACCTGATTTTTCTATTGACTGGTATTTTATCTCTCTCTGCTTTTATCTTTCTAAAGTTAAAATACTTATGACTCAATCCTATCAATTATGGGAATGAAAGCTTACCATTAAACACTCTTAGCCACCTTGCCTACTATTCTCATTACCATATGTTGAAAGATATACTAAAAACAAAATAAATTTATTTAGTAGACATAGCAGTTTTACCCAGAGTTCTTTGCAGCATACAATTATACAATGGCCTTCTCAGGTTGAGATGGTCTGCAGTAAAATACCTGCAATTTATGGCTATACATTGTTCCCTTATAATCCGCTTCTGCTGCAATTATAAAAAAAAATGTGCATTTATTTAAAATTTGCACTGCTTATAAAACAATTCAAATTTAAAAAAAACAATTCAACCTGAAACAGCCCTTGCCAATCATATATGGCTATTATTTAAAAGATAAACATCAAAAGGAGATAACATTGCGTGTGAGAAAACAAATTATTATAACAAATATATACTTATAGAATTGCATCTTGATATTTAAATATAAATAAATGTTTTTCCTTTTGTCCCAAAGTTCAAATTAGAGCTTTGTAATACTACAGATCCAACACAGGCCCCTAACCGGCAGTAACATGGAAACACACAAAAACGCACCAGAAAAAAATAAAAAAAACTTTTTCTTCCCTTCTGGTAGATGATCCCACACCTGCCGATATTCGCAACCCTGCGCATATCTGCACATCGTCAAATGCTTAATCCCCGGACTGAGACCCCATCTATTGAAGTACATTTATTTATATATGCAAAGTCTATCTAATTTATTCATTTCGCACGCAACCAATAATTGAATGTCCAGATTTATAACCAATGAATATTATTTATGAAAGTAAACTGATGAAACTGTATCATGGATTACAAAATATAACAATACCGGTATTTATACATAATAACGATTATTATTCCAGCATCCTTAAATAAAGCTAACCTCAGTGTTATATACTGTGTATGCGAATACAGCGCGGGAGGGGGCGTGGCTATGAAGCAGCCATTTTAGAATAACTGCTTGTCGGCCATCTTAGCTAGAACACATGTTAGTCTGCCACATGGCATTCCTCCATCTTAGCACACAAAGGAAACCTTAGCAAAAGACTATTAACTTCCGCCTGGCAATCACACATAAACTGACTGTATGTTCATTTGTCTTTCCACAACATTTATTCCAAATAACCTCTAACCTGCATCATGCAATACTCACAACTATATTATATAACTCGCACATTCAGCAAACACACTTTACCTGCAGCATACAATCTATTAATATATATTTAATCTGTCTATGCACTTCCGCACAGAACACACAAATAGTACCACACAATCCAAGGACCAATCACATCACAATCTATTACACACACACCATCCGAGCATCACGCTATACAACACACACAAAGCATTCACACGCTTCAATACAAAGAGTCTATACTTGCTCACGCATAGCCTTACACATGCGTTCAGATTCCTGCGTCCCTTTGAGAACACCTCACTGCCTTTCATACAATATAGTCCATACAATATACTACAAAACTCCTTTGCAATCAAAACTAGGACACACAAGGGCCAGTCCACACATCAATGTTAACCGATTAACTACACAAAAGCCACACTGCAGGCCTGAGCCTGAGCACATGTCTACAATTGATTCTAGGCCTACACTTTGTCCACATGTAAACGTACACAGCTATCTCTACCAATTTAAACATATCCTTGCTCACAAATCATAACAGCAACACATACCCATATGTATATCAGATTCCAATCCTCACTTTATCTCTTACAGTCACGTTTCACATACCTTCCAATCATATCACCTTCTCATACCATCAACACTCCATACCAGACCCATACTCTCATGAATAGCTCTATCCATTATCAATATTCCGAGCCATGCCTGATACACAGTAATATAAACATTTGGTACTTATTCCTTAATCATGTCCTGGCGAGTTCAGTCCCATCTCTCCTTTCGTCTGCTGCTACAAAAACACACTGAACCATATGATTCTCTCCTGCTTTCAAGAGAACTCTCGGGGGGAGGGGAGAATCTTATTGTCTTCCCCTGGTATCACTTAGCTTATAGACACGCCCCCTGATACTGTATTTCCTGGCTGACTTACTGGTGTAAGGGAATGCTAATGACTTCATTTCTAATGCTGGTTTTCCTATGGACTAACTTATAATTTGTATAACTTGTGAGTGCAATATCATATGGAATTCTAATAACTGTCATCTGACAGTTATTAAAATTTCGCACATTTGGAGTCTAAACATGACAATATATGTGAATCTAAAAATATCTAAATTAATATTCGATCTTTTCCTTACTTATGAGATATGAATAATATTTTTCTCAGACTATATTAATTTAGTGGGCATGATTATAATTATGATTATGGAAATTATATGCTGGGGAAAATTAGGCATTGATAGATCCCTGATGGTGCCTTGATGTGCTGTCTCGACGTGTGCAGCTTGTACACGTCGATTCCGCATGAGGGTGGCCTTAGGGCGATGCAGAGATTCCTTAATGCTAATGTGGATAATGCTCAATTTAATCATCAATTGTTTCTGTCACTTCTTGAATTAACACTCCGCCGCAATTATTTTTTATTTGACGGGGAGTTTTATGTACAGCGTAGGGGGTGTGCCATGGGATCTTCTGTGGCACCCTCCTACGCGAATGTATATATGTTTGAGACGGAGCATGATTTATTTTTTTCAGATCCTTCCATTAGTGATCAAATGCTTATGTACACTAGATACATAGACGATGTCTTTGTATTGTGGACAGGTGGGGCGGAGAGCTTTAGTCGTCTGATGACTGAAATTAATATTTCAAGCCCTTTTATTAAATTTACATTCACCTGTGACCCAGTAAGGGCTAATTTTTTGGATGTGGATCTGACTATTGTAGATGGCCACATTATTACGAGCATTTACAACAAACCCACTGACCGTAACACTCTCTTGGAAGCATCGAGCTTCCACCCGAAAGCTCTGAAGAGGGGCCTCCCCCTGTCGCAGATGATCCGCACAGCTAGGGTCACTAGCGATAGGGAGAAGGTTTCTCAGAGCTTGGACGAGGTAGTCCACAAATTTGAGAGCAGGGGGTATCAGAAGGAGTTACTTGAGGAAACTAAAAAGCAGGTCTTGAGGATGGATCGTAATGATCTTCTTACTCCAAAACCCAGGGCTGATGATAACAAGATTCCATTGGTCTGTAAATACTCTACTTCGAACCCTGTGATTCAACGGACCACCAAGGCTTTATGGCCCATTGTTAGTACTGACACTGACCTCCCAGGATTTAAACGCATAAAACCTATTGTGGCATTTTCAAGGGGGAGTAACCTGAGGGATCAACTGGTGCGCACGGACATCACCGACATGGGTAAAAAAAGATGCCCTAACACCTACTTTAAAGCACCAGGATGCTACAAATGCAGTGATTGTGCTACCTGCAAATTGCTGGTCCCATGTAAGAATTTTAAACACCCGCACAATGATAAGAGATATGATATCAGATTTGTGTTGGGGTGTAATTCTACCCACGTGGTCTACATAGTAATGTGTCCTTGTGGACTGTACTATGTGGGTCAAACCACTTGCAAGTTTAAAGAGCGTATGGGAGGCCATAGATCTTCTATTAGTCTAGCACTCAGGGGCCGTAACATTGACCAACCTGTGGCGCGCCACTTTAAAGCACTAAATCACCCACTAGAGTCCCTCCGCTATTTTATGATAGACCACGTCCCTATGTCATTAAGGGGAGGGGATCGGGCGAAAAGGTTGCTCATCAAGGAATCACAGTGGATCATGAGACTCGGGACCACAAATCCCGGGGGTCTCAATGAAAAAATTAACTGGAACAGTTTGACCTAGTTCTTACATCCCTGAATATTATAGTGGCATCCCCCACCCAGGTGGCCTATGCACACTAGGGTCATGTGTCTTACATACATATTGGACAGCTGTGGTATTCCATCTAAGAACCTGGCCATTGATAATTGTATATAACCTTTTCTTTTTTCATGTAAATGTTTTTCATGTAACTTTTTGGTGTATTTTTTTGCATATTTATTTATGTTTTGTAATGTTATGAAGTTTCTGTGATTGCGGGTTGCACATTGCCTGTCCAGTAATAGCCTCATCCTTTGTATCATAGGGCGCCTGGCAACGGTTTCAGCCGAGGAGAGGATGTCCGGAAGATAGGTGGAACGCAAGCCAGCGGCGGGTGGAACGCATGAACGCTCCCCGCTCGCTGACAGCGCGTCTTACCGGAAGTTCCTGGATGACGACTTCCGGCGAATCGGATGCCGGCGCGCGATGCGAAGGAGCGGCTGCTGCACAGGATAAGGTATTTATTTGGGGGATTGTTGTGATTTTGGTTGTTGCTGTTGTGCCCTGAGGAAGGGGCTTTCATCCCCGAAAGCGCTTGGCGCTACCAATACAACCACTTTTGATTACTACTACCGGAGTGCCTCTTTCTTTGGACTTGTATGCTAGATTGCAGAGCGCACCTGGACTTGGCCCAGTGTAAAGAGTGCCGACCAGCAGTGGATATTGTTTGTTGGTGTGGGAGCCGGTCACCTGGAGTCCCATACTAAGTCGTATGGCACCGCAACTTTGAAGTTTTTATTGCTGTTTATTGTGCGTATGCACGAATCCTCTAAGTGCAATATCTTTAACAGTGTGTTATCACTGATCTGTTAATATCAGTTTGGCAGAGGAAACTCAGGATGGATACTGAACTGATTTCAAACCCTGTAACCACACTCAGTGGTGACACTTTCAGCTTTTCAGAGGCCCAAATATTGGACATTCTTTCACAAGAACCAGTGGAACTCCCTGATTTGGCCCCAAATATGGAAGATCTGTTGTCTCAAGCATTCCGTCTGCGACGCAGAGAAACAGATTTCAAAATGCACAGTGCCTCACTATCAGGCTATTTCAAGGAACGTAAGATTCCTAGGGGCTTCAGGGTTCGCAATGTCCCTACTATTGGGAGAGCGAATCCTGAGTTCGTTAAAAAATGGATAGCCATACTGAATAAGTGTGCTTTTGATTTAATGATCCTCGTCGTGGAGGAGGCCAACAGGGAATTAACTGTGACTAGAAGAAAGATGGCGGCTTTCCAGGACCAATATTGTGAGATCTGGAACCCAGAAAAAAGTCCAACATGGCTTCAAAAGCTGGAAGATAAATGTGATAAATATTACAGGGAGTTGATTAAGTTCAAGAATCAGAAGAAAAATGCTGTTGACACTGACTATGAAGAAAATAGAGTGTACAGATGGCTCTATGGGAATGAGGGTCCCACATATAATGACCGAAGTCAGAGGAAACGCAGACCGTGGAATAAGAATAAATCTCATAAGACCGGTCCTGCTGCTGAACATAGCAGCAGTGACAGTGACTTTAGGGTATCCGATATTGAGGACATGACCCCCACGGGTAGTGTCCCTTTAGAGGTACGGCCCAAAGGCACACATATGCGCCCACCCGTAGAGGGGGTCAGAGTAAAAGAGGCACGAAAGGCGGCCGTGATCGCCGCGACAAAACTCAAGGTCTGATTTTTAATCTCTCCTGCCGTCCTTTAACATCACTGGAAGAGCGGGTATTGAATTTGGGACTGAGCTATGTACCAACTAATCGCTTTGATGAATTTAGCTGGAAACTTGAGATGCACCAGTTTGCAAGGAGACTGAGGCTCAAGGAGCACTTCCAGCAGTCTACAGGAATGGACACTGTTTCCATATTCAATCCATTTATCAAGAAAGTTGTAAGGTCCAAATTCGACCCTATCTCTCACAATAGTTCAATTAAATCGTTCACTCGGTTGATGGAGGACTCTGTGTCACGTTTTCTTGCTACGCCTAGGGCAGTACGCCCCAACCTGAATAAGGAAGAACTTGCGGCTTTGAAATCCCTGGAGGGGGATGAGTCGATAATCATTCGTCCCGCAGACAAAGGCGGGGCGATCGTTATCATGAATCTTGACGATTATCGAGGTGAACTGTTGGGCCAATTAGGGGACTCACAAGTGTACCAGAAATTGAAGAAAGACCCCACCTCTGAATACCAACAGGAGTTGTTTGGAGTCCTTTCTAAGGCACACCAAGAGGGGTTGATACCCACTAAAGTTTGGAAATCGCTGTGTGTTGAATTCCCAAAGGTTCCGATTTTATATTCACTCCCCAAGATTCATAAAAATCCTACTAGACCACCAGGGAGGCCTATTATATCGGCCCGTGAATCCTTACTCCAACCGGTGTCGCAACTATTGGACAGTATACTCCAACCAATTCTACCCCTGCAAGCTACCTTTTTAAAGGACACTATATCGTTCTTATTAAAGCTTAGGGAGCTTGGTAGGATCCCTGATGGTGCCTTGATGTGCTGTCTCGACGTGTGCAGCTTGTACACGTCAATTCCGCATGAGGGTGGCCTTAGGGCGATGCAGAGATTCCTTAATGCTAATGTGGATAATGCTCAATTTAATCATCAATTGTTTCTGTCACTTCTTGAATTAACACTCCGCCGCAATTATTTTTTATTTGACGGGGAGTTCTATGTACAGCGTAGGGGGTGTGCCATGGGATCTTCTGTGGCACCCTCCTACGCGAATGTATATATGTTTGAGACGGAGCATGATTTATTTTTTTCAGATCCTTCCATTAGTGATCAAATGCTTATGTACACTAGATACATAGACAATGTCTTTGTATTGTGGACAGGTGGGGCGGAGAGCTTTAGTCGTCTGATGACTGAAATTAATATTTCAAGCCCTTTTATTAAATTTACATTCACCTGTGACCCAGTAAGGGCAAATTTTTTGGATGTGGATCTGACTATTGTAGATGGCCACATTATTACGAGCATTTACAACAAACCCACTGACCGTAACACTCTCTTGGAAGCATCGAGCTTCCACCCGAAAGCTCTGAAGAGGGGCCTCCCCCTGTCGCAGATGATCCGCACAGCTAGGGTCACTAGCGATAGGGAGAAGGTTTCTCAGAGCTTGGACGAGGTAGTCCACAAATTTGAGAGCAGGGGGTATCAGAAGGAGTTACTTGAGGAAACTAAAAAGCAGGTCTTGAGGATGGATCGTAATGATCTTCTTACTCCAAAACCCAGGGCTGATGATAACAAGATTCCATTGGTCTGTAAATACTCTACTTCGAACCCTGTGATTCAACGGGCCACCAAGGCTTTATGGCCCATTGTTAGTACTGACACTGACCTACCAGGATTTAAACGCATAAAACCTATTGTGGCATTTTCAAGGGGGAGTAACCTGAGGGATCGACTGGTTGCCACGGACATCACCGACATGGGTAAAAAAAGATGCCCTAACACCTACTTTAAAGCACCAGGATGCTACAAATGCAGTGATTGTGCTACCTGCAAATTGCTGGTCCCATGTAAGAATTTGAAACACCCGCACAATGATAAGAGATATGATATCAGATTTGTGTTGGGGTGTAATTCTACCCACGTGGTCTACATAGTAATGTGTCCTTGTTGACTGTACTATGTGGGTCAAACCACTTGCAAGTTTAAAGAGCGTATGGGAGGCCATAGATCTTCTATTAGTCTAGCACTCAGGGGCCGTAACATTGACCAACCTGTGGCGCGCCACTTTAAAGCACTAAATCACCCACTAGAGTCCCTCCGCTATTTTATGATAGACCACGTCCCTATGTCATTAAGGGGAGGGGATCGGGCGAAAAGGTTGCTCATCAAGGAATCACAGTGGATCATGAGACTCGGGACCACAAATCCCGGGGGTCTCAATGAAAAAATTAACTGGAACAGTTTGACCTAGTTCTTACATCCCTGATTATTATAGTGGCATCCCCCACCCAGGTGGCCTATGCACACTAGGGTCATGTGTCTTACATACATATTGGACAGCTGTGGTATTCCATCTAAGAACCTGGCCATTGATAATTGTATATAACCTTTTCTTTTTTCATGTAAATGTTTTTCATGTAACTTTTTGGTGTATTTTTTTGCATATTTATTTATGTTTTGTAATGTTATGAAGTTTCTGTGATTGCGGGTTGCACATTGCCTGTCCAGTAATAGCCTCATCCTTTGTATCATAGGGCGCCTGGCAACGGTTTCAGCCGAGGAGAGGATGTCCGGAAGATAGGTGGAACGCAAGCCAGCGGCGGGTGGAACGCATGAACGCTCCCCGCTCGCTGACAGCGCGTCTTACCGGAAGTTCCTGGATGACGACTTCCGGCGAATCGGATGCCGGCGCGCGATGCGAAGGAGCGGCTGCTGCACAGGATAAGGTATTTATTTGGGGGATTGTTGTGATTTTGGTTGTTGCTGTTGTGCCCTGAGGAAGGGGCTTTCATCCCCAAAAGCGCTTGGAGCTACCAATACAACCACTTTTGATTACTACTACCGGAGTGCCTCTTTCTTTGGACTTGTATGCTAGATTGCAGAGCGCACCTGGACTTGGCCCAGTGTAAAGAGTGCCGACCAGCAGTGGATATTGTTTGTTGGTGTGGGAGCCGGTCACCTGGAGTCCCATACTAAGTCGTATGGCACCGCAACTTTGAAGTTTTCATTGCTGTTTATTGTGCGTATGCACGAATCCTCTAAGTGCAATATCTTTAACAGTGTGTTATCACTGATCTGTTAATATCAGTTTGGCAGAGGAAACTCAGGATGGATACTGAACTGATTTCAAACCCTGTAACCACACTCAGTGGTGACACTTTCAGCTTTTCAGAGGCCCAAATATTGGACATTCTTTCACAAGAACCAGTGGAACTCCCTGATTTGGCCCCAAATATGGAAGATCTGTTGTCTCAAGCATTCCGTCTGCGACGCAGAGAAACAGATTTCAAAATGCACAGTGCCTCACTATCAGGCTATTTCAAGGAACGTAAGATTCCTAGGGGCTTCAGGGTTCGCAATGTCCCTACTATTGGGAGAGCGAATCCTGAGTTCGTTAAAAAATGGATAGCCATACTGAATAAGTGTGCTTTTGATTTAATGATCCTCGTCGTGGAGGAGGCCAACAGGGAATTAACTGTGACTAGAAGAAAGATGGCGGCTTTCCAGGACCAATATTGTGAGATCTGGAACCCAGAAAAAAGTCCAACATGGCTTCAAAAGCTGGAAGATAAATGTGATAAATATTACAGGGAGTTGATTAAGTTCAAGAATCAGAAGAAAAATGCTGTTGACACTGACTATGAAGAAAATAGAGTGTACAGATGGCTCTATGGGAATGAGGGTCCCACATATAATGACCGAAGTCAGAGGAAACGCAGACCGTGGAATAAGAATAAATCTCATAAGACCGGGCCTGCTGCTGAACATAGCAGCAGTGACAGTGACTTTAGGGTATCCGATATTGAGGACATGACCCCCACGGGTAGTGTCCCTTTAGAGGTACGGCCCAAAGGCACACATATGCGCCCACCCGTAGAGGGGGTCAGAGTAAAAGAGGCACGAAAGGCGGCCGTGATCGCCGCGACAAAACTCAAGGTCTGATTTTTAATCTCTCCTGCCGTCCTTTAACATCACTGGAAGAGCGGGTATTGAATTTGGGACTGAGCTATGTACCAACTAATCGCTTTGATGAATTTAGCTGGAAACTTGAGATGCACCAGTTTGCAAGGAGACTGAGGCTCAAGGAGCACTTCCAGCAGTCTACAGGAATGGACACTGTTTCCATATTCAATCCATTTATCAAGAAAGTTGTAAGGTCCAAATTCGACCCTATCTCTCACAATAGTTCAATTAAATCGTTCACTCGGTTGATGGAGGACTCTGTGTCACGTTTTCTTGCTACGCCTAGGGCAGTACGCCCCAACCTGAATAAGGAAGAACTTGCGGCTTTGAAATCCCTGGAGGGGGATGAGTCGATAATCATTCGTCCCGCAGACAAAGGCGGGGCGATCGTTATCATGAATCTTGACGATTATCGAGGTGAACTGTTGGGCCAATTAGGGGACTCACAAGTGTACCAGAAATTGAAGAAAGACCCCACCTCTGAATACCAACAGGAGTTGTTTGGAGTCCTTTCTAAGGCACACCAAGAGGGGTTGATACCCACTAAAGTTTGGAAATCGCTGTGTGTTGAATTCCCAAAGGTTCCGATTTTATATTCACTCCCCAAGATTCATAAAAATCCTACTAGACCACCAGGGAGGCCTATTATATCGGCCCGTGAATCCTTACTCCAACCGGTGTCGCAACTATTGGACAGTATACTCCAACCAATTCTACCCCTGCAAGCTACCTTTTTAAAGGACACTACATCGTTCTTATTAAAGCTTAGGGAGCTTGGTAGGATCCCTGATGGTGCCTTGATGTGCTGTCTCGACGTGTGCAGCTTGTACACGTCGATTCCGCATGAGGGTGGCCTTAGGGCGATGCAGAGATTCCTTAATGCTAATGTGGATAATGCTCAATTTAATCATCAATTGTTTCTGTCACTTCTTGAATTAACACTCCGCCGCAATTATTTTTTATTTGACGGGGAGTTCTATGTACAGCGTAGGGGGTGTGCCAAGGGATCTTCTGTGGCACCCTCCTACGCGAATGTATATATGTTTGAGACGGAGCATGATTTATTTTTTTCAGATCCTTCCATTAGTGATCAAATGCTTATGTACACTAGATACATAGACGATGTCTTTGTATTGTGGACAGGTGGGGCGGAGAGCTTTAGTCGTCTGATGACTGAAATTAATATTTCAAGCCCTTTTATTAAATTTACATTCACCTGTGACCCAGTAAGGGCAAATTTTTTGGATGTGGATCTGACTATTGTAGATGGCCACATTATTACGAGCATTTACAACAAACCCACTGACCGTAACACTCTCTTGGAAGCATCGAGCTTCCACCCGAAAGCTCTGAAGAGGGGCCTCCCCCTGTCGCAGATGATCCGCACAGCTAGGGTCACTAGCGATAGGGAGAAGGTTTCTCAGAGCTTGGACGAGGTAGTCCACAAATTTGAGAGCAGGGGGTATCAGAAGGAGTTACTTGAGGAAACTAAAAAGCAGGTCTTGAGGATGGATCGTAATGATCTTCTTACTCCAAAACCCAGGGCCGTTGATAACAAGATTCCATTGGTCTGTAAATACTCTACTTCGAACCCTGTGATTCAACGGGCCACCAAGGCTTTATGGCCCATTGTTAGTACTGACACTGACCTCCCAGGATTTAAACGCATAAAACCTATTGTGGCATTTTCAAGGGGGAGTAACCTGAGGGATCGACTGGTGCGCACGGACATCACCGACATGGGTAAAAAAAGATGCCCTAACACCTACTTTAAAGCACCAGGATGCTACAAATGCAGTGATTGTGCTACCTGCAAATTGCTGGTCCCATGTAAGAATTTTAAACACCCGCACAATGATAAGAGATATGATATCAGATTTGTGTTGGGGTGTAATTCTACCCACGTGGTCTACATAGTAATGTGTCCTTGTGGACTGTACTATGTGGGTCAAACCACTTGCAAGTTTAAAGAGGGTATGGGAGGCCATAGATCTTCTATTAGTCTAGCACTCAGGGGCCGTAACATTGACCAACCTGTGGCGCGCCACTTTAAAGCACTAAATCACCCACTAGAGTCCCTCCGCTATTTTATGATAGACCACGTCCCTATGTCATTAAGGGGAGGGGATCGGGCGAAAAGGTTGCTCATCAAGGAATCACAGTGGATCATGAGACTCGGGACCACAAATCCCGGGGGTCTCAATGAAAAAATTAACTGGAACAGTTTGACCTAGTTCTTACATCCCTGATTATTATAGTGGCATCCCCCACCCAGGTGGCCTATGCACACTAGGGTCATGTGTCTTACATACATATTGGACAGCTGTGGTATTCCATCTAAGAACCTGGCCATTGATAATTGTATATAACCTTTTCTTTTTTCATGTAAATGTTTTTCATGTAACTTTTTGGTGTATTTTTTTGCATATTTATTTATGTTTTGTAATGTTATGAAGTTTCTGTGATTGCGGGTTGCACATTGCCTGTCCAGTAATAGCCTCATCCTTTGTATCATAGGGTGCCTGGCAACGGTTTCAGCCGAGGAGAGGATGTCCGGAAGATAGGTGGAACGCAAGCCAGCGGCGGGTGGAACGCATGAACGCTCCCCGCTCGCTGACAGCGCGTCTTACCGGAAGTTCCTGGATGACGACTTCCGGCGAATTGGATGCCGGCGCGCGATGCGAAGGAGCGGCTGCTGCACAGGATAAGGTATTTATTTGGGGGATTGTTGTGATTTTGGTTGTTGCTGTTGTGCCCTGAGGAAGGGGCTTTCATCCCCGAAAGCGCTTGGCGCTACCAATACAACCACTTTTGATTACTACTACCGGAGTGCCTCTTTCTTTGGACTTGTGTGTGTATATATATATATATATATATATATATATATATATATATATATATATATATATATATATATATATGTATGTGTGTGTATATATGTATGTGTGATACCCTGAAATGTATAGCATGACCTTCTTGTATCTGAGTTGTCTATATTGCTGTATATGGATTGCATTGTTATGAAAATATCAGATATCTGTTTATAAAGTTATGGTGAATTTGTTTACAGTGGTGAATTATTCCCAGCAGCCTCTGCAGCTGCAGAGAAAGTCTGTAGTATGACTGAAAGTGTTTTTTTTTTTTTGTGTTTGCGAAGATGCAAACCAAAAGAAAGTAAACGCTTTGTGGGCGCACTCTTTGGAAAAAATTGAATTATGAAGTTAGTTTAAAACATAACTTTTATTGTGAACTGACTTAAAAAATTGTGGCGCAAAAGAAATAATCATTGATATAATAATTATTTTGTTGTGTGGTTGTATCTCATGATATTATATATTATTTTATTAAATAAATCAATTTAAACCACACTTTTATATATAATTTACTGCATATAGTCATCTCAGGTATAGGAACCAGAGTGACCGTAGGCTGCAAAAATGAGTTGATCCCCAAGGGGTTGAAATTTTAAGGGGGGATTAGCTGACCCACGTCATATACATTCAATGCCAATATTGGCAACAATTCGGACACAGGCAGTGGGCGGCTCCAAAACTGCAAGTCTTGTGACAAATTGACCCCAAATTTGTAATACCACACCTAGACTTCTCCAGGGGTCACCCACCTGGATACTGCCCAGGCCCTTCACTGCTTGGCTAGCCCCCGTGTGCGCGCTGCCCCCCCCCCCCTGTGCCCCCGTGTGTGCGCTGCCCCTCCCAGTTGTCATTTCTGAAGTGGCAGAAAAAACTGACAGTTGGAAGTTTAGATCGCTCCCAATTGCTCTTTTTTTTTTATATTTCGCCCTGAAATTTGGCATGCAGCACCGGTTGGCAATTCTACGCGTACATGCCAAATTTCAGCTCAGTATGTCCAGTCACTTTTGAGGTGTAGTCCCTCAAACACCATGCCCCCATTCCAAAAGTTCCCTATGGGACAAATCTGTTTGATGGATTCAGCCTTAATATACTACCGTGCCCTTATAATGTATGTGTGTGCGTGTGTATATATATATATATATATATATATGTGTGTGTGTATGTGTATGTATATATATATATATATATATGTATGTATGTGTGTGTATATATGTATGTGTGATACCCTGAAATGTATAGCATGACCTTCTTGTATCTGAGTTGTCTATATTGCTGTATATGGATTGCATTGTTATGAAAATATCAGATATCTGTTTATAAAGTTATGGTGAATTTGTTTACAGTGGTGAATTATTCCCAGCAGCCTCTGCAGCTGCAGAGAAAGTCTGTAGTATGACTGAAAGTGGGTTTTTTTTGTGTTTGCGAAGATGCAAACCAAAAGAAAGTAAACGCTTTGTTGGCGCACTCTTTGGAAAAAATTGAATTATGAAGTTAGTTTAAAACATAACTTTTATTGTGAACTGACTTAAAAAATTGTGGCGCAAAAGAAATAATCATTGATATAATAATTATTTTGTTGTGTGGTTGTATCTCATGATATTATATATTATTTTATTAAATAAATCAATTTAAACCACACTTTTCTATATCATTTACTGCATATAGTCATCTCAGGTATAGGAACCAGAGTGACCGTAGGCTGCAAAAATGAGTTGATCCCCAAGGGGTTGAAATTTTGGTTTAAAATTTTTTATTTTTCAATAAATGAGTTTTGATATCAATTGCAGCGGTGGTTTATACACAGATTTACAGTATTGCCTCAACGCAGTGAGGTGAGAGTGTGACATAACAGTGATCTAAGTCTGAGTCATAAGCAGATTTACACTTATTCCTAGACGGTGCTAGCAGAGTAAGTCCTTGACTAAAAGGGTTGTTCATCGTTATTTTCCCAGCAGCACATAAACCATTTTAGCAGCCGATATACTTTGTTAGCAGAAATATTCTAATACTTTAAATTCAAACCATAACTAAGCAATATATGGATAGAAGTAGGACTTAATGTCTATTACTATTTGAAGTGGGGGGGGGGAGACGGTTTGAGACAGAAGGATAAGAGGGGAGGGATGGAGGGGGGGGGGGTGACCAATATGATGTATGATATCATAGAGGTAGAGACAAATATAAATGCATTGTATTCTTTACTCTATGCTCTTATCGGTCATGGGAAGATTAGTCCCTTTATGGAAATTGGGTTTGTAATTGGTGTTTTTGGATATTATAGTAGACGGCGAACAAGGGGATCTTCATCCGTTGATATCAGGTTTAAGGCTGTCTTCTTCTGAGGATCTGAGATCATCGTTATGTAAGGGGACCATTTCTCGAGAAAGAGCTTGGGGGTGGGCGTGTTTGATACTAGTAATGAACGTTTGTCAAATAAAAGGATTTGATAAAGTCTGGAGTGTAGCTCAGTCAACGTCGGAGAAGCCGGGGTTATCCAGTGTGTCAAGATAAGTTTTTTTGCTAATGTGAATATTAGCGTAAGTAAAGGGATGTATTTGGAGCAGTTGTATGCAGTGGTCCAGTGGTCAAAGCATAGACACAGGGCTACCTGGGGGTCAAGAGGGAGGTGAGAACCGTACATGGAATTAATGAAGTTCATTACTTTCCTCCAAAATTTCAATATTTTGGTGCAGTTCCATAGGCAGTGATAAAGTTTAGCGTCCAACATGCCACATTTTGGGCATCGACCAGTGGCGTCTGGGGACAGGGGTTGAAATTTTAAGGGGGGATTAGCTGACCCACGTCATATACATTCAATGCCAATATTGGCAACAATTCGGACACAGGCAGTGGGCGGCTCCAAAACTGCAAGTCTTGTGACAAATTGACCCCAAATTTGTAATACCACACCTAGACTTCTCCAGGGGTCACCCACCTGGATACTGCCCAGGCCCTTCACTGCTTGGCTAGCCCCCGTGTGCACGCTGCCCCCTCCCAGTTGTCATTTCAGAAGTGGCAGAAAAAACTGACAGTTGGAAGTTTAGATCGCTCCCAATTGCTCTTTTTTTAAAATATTTCGCCCTGAAATTTGGCATGCAGCACCGGTTGGCAATTCTACGCGTACATGCACAATTTCAGCTCAGTATGTCCAGTCACTTTTGAGGTGTAGTCCCTCAAACACCATGCCCCCATTCCAAAAGTTCCATATGGGAAAAATCTGTTTGATGGATTCAGCCTTAATATACTACCGTGCCCTTATAATTTATGTGTGTGCCTGTGTATATATATATATATATATATATATATATATATATGTGTGTGTGTATATATATATATATATATATATATATATATATGTGTATATATGTATGTGTGATACCCTGAAATGTATAGCATGACCTTCTTGTATCTGCGTTGTCTATATTCCTGTATATGGATTGCATTCTTATGAAAATATCAGATATCTGTTTATAAAGTTATGGTGAATTTGTTTACAGTGGTGAATTATTCCCAGCAGCCTCTGCAGCTGCAGAGAAAGTCTGTAGTATGACTGAAAGTGGGTTTTTTTTGTGTTTGCGAAGATGCAAACCAAAAGAAAGTAAACGCTTTGTTGGCGCACTCTTTGGAAAAAAATGAATTATGAAGTTAGTTTAAAACATAACTTTTAAAACATAACTTTTATTGGCTAGCCAAGCAGTGAAGGGCCTGGGCAGTATCCAGGTGGGTGACCCCTGGAGAAGTCTAGGTGTGGTATTACAAATTTGGGGTCAATTTGTCACCAGACTAGCAGTTTTGGAGCCGCCCACTGCCTGTGTCCGAATTGTTGCCAATATTGGCATTGAATGTATATGACGTGGGTCAGCTAATCCCCCTTAAAATTTCAACCCCTTGGGGATCAACTCATTTTTGCAGCCTACGGTCACTCTGGTTCCTATACCTGAGATGACTATATGCAGTAAATGATATATAAAAGTGTGGTTTAAATTGATTTATTTAATAAAATAATATATAATATCATGAGATACAACCACACAACAAAATAATTATTATATCAATGATTATTTCTTTTGCGCCACAATTTTTTAAGTCAGTTCACAATAAAAGTTATGTTTTAAACTAACTTCATAATTAAATTTTTTCCAAAGAGTGCGCCCACAAAGCGTTTACTTTCTTTTGGTTTGCATCTTCGCAAACACAAAAAAAACCCACTTTCAGTCATAGTCACTAAACGCTGGGCACACCGCCAACCCCGTAACTACGAACATTAGCCCCAAGTAGTTCCTTATGTTGGTCTCCATCAATTATTCAATCAACTATTCATACCAAATTTCAGCTGTTGCGGGTCCACCCTCCCTTTTCTAAAGTCTGTAGTATGTCACATGACCTGGGTCAGAAGGAGGGTGAGCAGTTGGACAGGGCAGTTGGTGAGGAGAGGTCCAGGCAGAAAGAGTGTGGCAGACAGAGGGAGCATGGAGGATGCTTATACTTACTGTCAAGTTATTGCTGTCACCTGTTGGACTGTACATGAATAAAGGAGAGGTGTGGTGAGTCCAGCCCCAAAATACATACATACATACATACATACCCGTACCAGCCCAGGAAAGGGGTTTTCTCATATTTACCTACACAGCTGTATACAGTTTAAAGACATTTTACCTCAGAAAAGGATATTTTACCTCATAGGGCAGTATTCAATGAGGCTGATTCGCCATGTTTTATGGCGATTTTGTGCTATTTTCGTGCTGTACGGCGATTTTTTGACTAAAACGGTGAATCACCCTATTCAATGACCAGATGGCGAATACATTTCAAGGTTTGGTACTTATGTACTATCTGGGCGCCCGATTTTTTGATTGTATGCCTTAACTTAAGGCATACAATCGATGCGACGCGATAATCGCATCGCATCGCAAATCGGATGCGATGTGATGCGATGGACCCGATTTTTCCATAGGATTCAATGTTAAAATGGTCTGAGTCCATTTTAACATAGAATTCAATGGGGAAAAGGGGTCCTGTTCCTTGCCCCACTATCCAAGTGGGCATGGAGTTGGATATAAACCTGTGGCGAGCGTAGCGAGCCACCGAGCCCGACGCGTCTGGGAGCTGGACTTCCATAAACGTGAGAGTGTAACCGCTCTGACTGATTTTTATGCTGTTATTCCTGCGGTGGCTAAGACCGCCCAGTGTGGTACGTGATTTTATCTATCTGTACGGAGAAAGTTCATTTTAAGAAATAAATACTTTGATATATTGCACTATGGAGCGCTCTTGTCTATTCTTCTAGAAATTGCTTCACCTGTGGGATTCAGGTGCCTCTGGAGCTGCCGGGTCAATTGAGATACCCTGAGTGCATTTGAAAGGAACACTGAACGGGACTATTAACCCTCACTACTGTGGAATAACCACGTGTTCTTTGGTTCACCAAGGTTTCTTTTACGCACTTATTTCCTTTGTTATATATATATATATATATATATATATATATATATATATATATATATATATATATATATATATATATATATATAGACAGCACTTACCTATCCTGGGAACCAGGTTAGGAAACAGACCAGCACTCACGTAGTTTGAGTTGAAGAAAAAAAAAAAAAAGGTGTATTTTCAAAACATTATACAAAGTGTAGTGCAGCAAGGCTGACCCTTGCGGGTCAGCCTTGCTGCACTACACTTTGTATAATGTTTTGAAAATACACCTTTTTTTTTCTTCAACTCAAACTACGTGAGTGCTGGTCTGTTTCCTAACCTGGTTCCCAGGATAGGTAAGTGCTGTCTATCATTATCCCTCTTGGACCCTGCACCGCATCATTCCTTCAACATCTGAGTGCCGTTTTGCTTCTCTCTCTCTCTATATATATATATATATATATATATATATATGTGTGTGTGTGTGTGTCCGGGGGGTCCTAATGCTCTTAAGATGGCCCTGCCTCTTGGCAACGGACAATTTCACCCCCCTTGCAACGAGCAACCCCCCGGCAACAAGCAATTTCACCCCCTTGGTAACGAGCAAGCATTTTTAATGACATCCACACGAAAATGCAGGGTTGACCCAGGTTCAGTGTAAATGGTGCAGACCCAGGTCGAAGTGCTGTGTAAATGGGGTATAAAGCAGGGTCAAATCCTGGAAACGCTAGAATTCAAAGACCAGGGTTTTTGGTGTGAAAGGGGTATTACTGTATATCGAGGTAAGCAGGATACAATGAGATCCTACAATGATAGGATTCCTGCTGTGCCTATCTGCAATATATCTCTATTGCTAGTGTGTACTGTAAGGTCACCACCCAGTATAGGCAAATTATTGTCTGGTTTGAAATGTTATATTTAGGTATGTGGCTATGTTTAGACTGTCCTAAACATCAGGTGATATAGTGTTCACTCTAGAATTTTTTTAGGGTGGGTGCTGACCACGGGGAGGGCACATTTTTCAATTGTGAGGGCACATTTTTCAGTCAGGAAGGCACATTTAAATTTTAAAGGGCAAGATGATGCGAGATAGATAGATAGAGATGAGACAGTGTTCGGTGTGGAAACTTTAATGTGGGGGTATGGAAAAGTGAAGGTTGGGGTTATTGCTCCAGGAAAAGTGGGCGTGGTCACTTAAAATGGGACATGTCCTTGAGTGTCGTGTGCAACGCCATATACCTCTTATGTACTGTACATTATGCAACACAATAATAGACCCCCTTTTTTGCTTTGCTGGAGCTTCACAAGATGTATCACCCCTGAATAAATTTGGAAGGGCTAAAGTTTGGGGTGTATTTTTACAGAAAGACCAAACTACCTATTTTATTTCACAGGTTGGTTTAAAAACACCTAACAAGGGGCCTTATTCTGGTTGGTGCGTACTTTCCCGAATTCTTTCGGATGGCGTTTTTTAGCCGTCTGCGCATGCGTGGGGAACGCTATGCGCATGTGCCACGCATGGTCTACGTACTTGTTCTCACTAATACCGTACAGAAATGTGCACCGCAATCACTCGTGAAATATGGGCGTATTATGGGCATCATTCGGAAATACACAGGGGCGTAGTTTCAAAGTGGGCTAAACTGGGCGGAACCATGGGCAGACACGGGGGAGTGCACTTATTTTGGTAGGCATGCATTCGGATAGCACGCCAAATGCACGCGAACAAAAAGGCAAGAAATATGCGGTGTCCATAAGCAAGTATTGCTTTGCGGGCACCACTCGTTCATGCGCTAGGCAATCGGAACGCCTAATCACTAAAACCAATGTCAGCTGAACACAATACAATCCACTCCTTTACTCATTACTCGTTAATTACACGCTTGTCAGTACTTCAATTGGAACCATTGCAGCTTAAATGGTCCATTACTAAGCACACACATATATGCTGCACTTTTCACACACTTTTACACTGCAAATAATGAACACAACTTAATATTAATAATAGAAATACACATGTCCCTTCTACATGTATCAATTAAACCACACATTTTGGGGAAACAAAAAAACATTTATTACATGAATTTATAAAATAAAATAGAAACCGTCACAAATTAAAAGGTACCATTGTAGGAATAAAATTCAATAATATATCATAAATACATGTATTCTTAACATACATAGCCACAGCAGAATCATTAGGAACACATCAGGTGGCTTCACAACAAAAGTATAGCACCAACACTTCAAGTACAGCAGACAGTAATGCTAGCCGAAAGAGGGCAACAGGGGAACCAAACATGACATTCGAAACGAGGGCAAATGTGGGTACCCTCTGCACGGAATTGGACACAGGAAGCTGACACACACAGCTCAATGAAAGATTTGGGAAGACATAAGGGTGGAGATTAATGCGGACACAAGTTAATCTGCGGGCACGTTTGCCCCTGGCAGGCTCCTTGCCACGTGCAGCAGCTCTTCGGCCACGGCCACGGCCACGGTCAGATGATGGCCCAGGTGGAGCAGATGCTGGTGAGGGGGTGGATGGTGTTCCCCCTCTGGCAGCAGGGAGTGCTGATGGTGGGAATGCACCAGAAACGGATGACATTAGGACCCTATTGCTGGCAACTAGCTCCACCATAAGCTCATTATGGTGGAGGAGGAGGTCATTTTGCCGCAGGGCTTGATCAGCCAGCACCTGCAGGCTAGCAGCAATTGATTGCTGGGTGGCAGCCATAGCCTGCAGGCTCCCAGCGATACTCTGGTGGCTGCTGACCAAACCCTGCAAGACCTCCTCGGTCCTACTCACCCGCTCTGATGCCGACTCTCCCTGCTGCTGAATATGGGAAAGCACCTGCACCCACCTGTCCAATTCAGCCTCGGTCAGTGGCTGCTGCTGCTGCACGGGCCTGGTACTGGTGGCAGGTGGCACAGACTCCTCAACCTCAAGAGATTCTGGCCCAAGCGGTGGGGATGCTGGTGAAAGAGAACATTACAATTACAACACATTCCATGCAAATTTAGGACCAGCTACTTATGGCATGGCAAATAATTACCTTCAAGCAAAGAAGCCATGACTTCCGCTGGGGACTGGCTGTCCATGGTGCTCACCCCCCGGACCTCCTCGACTGCAATGCAGCACTCTGCCATCTCTTCCAGGGGGGTGAGCTTCAGCTTTGATGGCATGGGGCCAGCCCCAGAGGTGTGGCTGTGTTCCCACCGCTGGGTCAATTTCT
The DNA here is from genome assembly GCF_055691185.1 of Crinia signifera. NCBI lineage: Eukaryota > Metazoa > Chordata > Amphibia > Anura > Myobatrachidae > Crinia > Crinia signifera. The sequence continues at coordinate 204,455,507 of NC_139217.1, read as the reverse complement.
TCTTGAGGTTGGTTTTGAAGTCGTGCCACCTGCAATCAAAGTTTACATATTAATACATGTCACTCCTCAGGTTTGCTGTAGCACCCATTGCAATCTGCAACAGATTACAACATGTGCCTCATGACACCAAACTTACATTATATTAAATTTGAAACCCAACCCTTAGAAGATACACTCACACTCACCCTACAATAACTATCAATTAAATGACATGGCAAACATGTCTGTGCCTCCAAGCAACGTGACCGGCCATTGACCAACTCCATCTAACATCTAATGTAAACATTACTGGTCTTGTACTGCTCAAATGTAACACACATGAACTTGCCTCTTCTTAACGTGCTCCGTCTCACGACCTTGTGGAGCCACTGCATTAATCTCCGCCGTTATGTCCTCCCAGATCTTCCATCTCCTTGTGTGTGTCAACCTGTCCTGTGGACACTCGATCCAATCCCGTGCGCGGGGCACCAGGATGGCAAGCTCCTGCGCTTTGAATGCCATGTTTCTGCTGCTTGGTTCCTCTGTTGCCCTATTTCGGCCACGCCCACGGCCACTGGCACCGCCACGGACACTGCCACGGCCACAGCCATGGCCACCTGTCGCTGTACTCGAAGTGCTGGCCAGGCTACTCTGTTGGGAAGCCACCTGCTGTGTTCCCAATGATTCTGCTGAGGCTGAAGATGGGCCAGCTGCCGATTGGCCTGATGTAGATGGCCCATCTGGCTGCTGTTCTCCCAATGGCTGGTCTGGGTTGAGGGGGACATAGCTGGTGCTGGAGTCCATGTGGCCAAACAGGTCCTGCAACACCTGGTCTTCCGCAGAATCTGAGCCAGCCATGTTTGCAACAACATTGCATTTTTCTAACACACCTTTATATCCTATTTCTGTAATTGGCGTACATCAGCGACACCCTGCGTTCCTTACGGCAGCGTTCCGTACGGCAGCGTCGACCGTGCGGCGCATAGGCCACGCCCCTAGCTGCGGGAAAAAAAAATTAAAACCTGGCAAACTTAGTAAGTCTGATTTAGTAGGTAATTGCAGATTTGTACTCCAATGACCAAATGAAACGGAGGTCAGACATGAAATGTATATGTGAATGTACATCTGTACTGTGCACTTGTTTGGTATGTAGTACAAATGACACTACCCATTCCATATGTAAATCCAGTCCACCACTTAGGCAATAGTAATCAGTGCTAGCATCCAAATCACATGTGAAAGGTCTCCAAATTCTGGCTTGATGCTAGCTACATTGCATTCCACATCTCTAGTGTGGGCCAGTAGAAGGTAAGTGTACACATGGCACCATGGCCTAATATTGGGAAAAGGTCTGGCACTATTTGCTATGTTTCTGCTGTATAGCTTTCACTATAATAAAGCTGTTTAGTACCTTGTAGAGTTAGGTGTAACTGGCTAGTGATGCAGACTATTTCACCTGTTGCTTTAACCCATGTTTGGTGAATGTAATAGATTATATATAATGGGTTCCCAACTTATTTTACACTGTCTGTTTAGGAGATAGTAAGTAATGGCATGGTCTGCTCAACTATGCAAAGGTACAGCAAGTGTGGGTTTGCGATGCAATGGGTTAGCCGTCTGTTGTGGCGCATACACGCTGTTACTGTCAAAATGAACAATAAAGTTAATACCAAATAACAATCTTACCAACCAATTACAGTCCATGATTGCTTGTGGTGCCCCATTGGGAAAATGGCGACCTCCCATCGTGCAGCACCATTCTGTACTGCTGAGCTAAGGGTCCTGGTCTCTGTAATGGAGACCAGGCTAGGGCGTGCGGGGCCCTTTATTACAAATGCCCAAAAGCGCCAGGCCTATCGTGCAGCCCGCAGATGGATCTTCGCATGCACACAGGTGCGGAGGTCCGTGGCCCAATTGGAGCGAAGGTGGTCAGATCTGCGGCGCCGGCAGCCTGAGCTACTGCAACGCCTCAGGCTACAGATCGCAAGATGTGAGTTTTAATGCAAATATTACATATATACCAGTGAATGTTTTGAATAGATTATTTATGTTAATGTGGGTAAATGGCTGTTAATGATTAGAAAAATTATTCACTATATATGTGTGACTTCCTGTTTGACATGCTGTAATGTAGGTATAATATGTCATTGTTTTTGGGGAATGATGAATGAAAAAATCATGTGCCTTAATTAACACTCTGCATTTTTTTATTTTTAACAGCACGTGAACGCGCAAGACATGCCCGGGAGGAGGCCGAGGAGGAGCAGGGCCGGGAGGAGGTGGCAGAGGAAGATATTGTGGAGGAGGAGGCTGCAGAGGTGGTGATAGAGGAGGAAACTGCAGAGGTGGTTGTGGAGGAGGAAACTGCAGAGGTGGTTGTGGAGGAGGAGGCTGCAGAGGTGGTTGTGGAGGAGGAGGCTGCAGAGGTGGTTGTCGAGGAGGAGGCTGCAGAGGTGGAGTTTGCAGAGGAGGAAGTGGGAGAGGAGGTGCTGACGGAGGAGGAGGCCTGTGAGGTGCAGGTGGCTGAAAGTGGTAGGTATACATAATGCATCACTACTAATTTGTAGCCCTATTATTTGTAATGTAGCACTGCAGAATCAATTGTGTATTACTATAGTATTCAGTAAAAAAACAAAGTGGGTAACAACATACACACTTAGGGTCACCAAGTCATCCCTTTCATCCGGGACACATCTTAATGACACAGGTTCTGGGGATGGCTTTCATCTCGATTGAAACTGCCACAGATCCTGTGTAGTTAATCTGTATCCTGGATTAAAGGGATGAGTTGGTGACCTTAGGGTTACAGGCCCCTGCTGCAAGCGTACAATCTGTAGCCTCATATAGGTGATTAGAGTTCATAGTGAAATTTTATTTCTAAACAAGATTAAGTATGGCATAAATGGACAGGCGTGGCTTATAATGGAGTCACACAGGGCCGTGTAAGGCTTCTCATCACCCTAGGCAAAAGTTCAACCTACTGCCCTCCCCCCCCCCATAATGCCACCAATAACCATATTCCAACATCAATGCATACTTGCCAACATTCTGTAATGGCAGGGAGCCTCCCACAATTGAGTAGTCTTCCCAGCCCCTCAGGTAGTTGGGAAAGACCCCTGCTTTCTCTGGAGGCCCCCAGCACCCTCCCCTTTGCCACCCACAACAGAGTACAGGAAGAGAAGGCAGCAAAATAGGAAAGTATGCCTCAAGAGGAAGTATGGAGGTGAGGTCGTAGATGTTCCACAGCAAAAAAAGTACAACAAGGATCCTCACAGACATCCTTGATTTTTCCCTAGGCAGACTTGGTGGTGCCCCCCTAGATCCTGGCACCTTAGGCAGCTGCCTAAAGCTGCCTAGTGGTAGAGCCGGCCCTGCAGTCACAAGTGGTCAGTGCCCCTGGGCCCTCCCCTAGCTAGCCACCCCCTGTAGTTGGAATGTATTTTTGCAAACATAATTGTTGGTTGATTCTGTCTTAATAATGATTTTGTGCATGGGAGTGGGTTAGTGATGCAGCTTCACCTAACTGGCAATATGACAATGATTTATGGAGCAGACCATCAGCAGGCAAGCCATGCTTGATTGCACAAATGTACTGTGCATTCCTGAGATTATTTAATTGATGTATGACTATGTTAAATGTATGCATGATTATCATTACTAATTGTACCCTTTTTAACATGCCCACAGATGAGCCACCCCAAGCAGATGAGGGTATCCGTGGGGCCCTTATGCGAGTGAAGACCCACATGCAGCTGGCGCTTGCAGCTATCCAGGACCTCACGGACCTGCTAGAGTAAATTTTGGATTAAATTTGAATAAAAAAAATAATTTTTTTTTATTAATAAATAGTTGTCAATAGTTAGAAGTTGTCTGTGTGTTTTTTTGACATTAAACAGTATATGTGTAAATTGTTTAGATTATTTTAAATTAGTAAAATGTACATACTGTATATAGATGTATGTTATGTTCACATGATGTAAGGGTTAATGTGTGTAATGAATGTAGTAGTAATGTGTTTCAGTATGTATTAGGATTTAATTGATTCAAATAGAAAACTATCCCTTTTTAATGAGGTTGCCTAATTGCATAAGTGGGTCATGTGATCGATTTCTGTGCTCAGATAAATAGTGTTGTATTTAGCGTAAATACTCCGCATCGGTGCGTACGGACAGGTTCCCGTACGTTCTGACACGGTAAGACCGTGCTTACGCTGTAAAACCGTGCAGAATCTGTACGTGTCCACCGCACACGCAAGGTTTGTATGTCGTCCGTACACACGCCCTGTTCTTAAAGAGTGAGTCCGTCCGAATGCGGAGGCTCGGTGGGCGTTTCTACGGACGATGTCCGCATAGCGTTGCGTGCGGCCCGCTCCGTAAGAATTCGGGAAAGTACGCACCGATCAGAATAAGGGCCAAGGTTTTTTGGTTGTGCTCCCAGAGCTCCCGTGATTCCTATGTGGAAAACGCGTTTCACTCTGTGATTGGCTTGCTCACTTCATTGCAGGTTGCTTCAATTAATACCCCGTTCTCACTGCAGCCAAATTCCTGGGTCTAGCATGTAGACCCGGGAATTTTCCTTTTAACACAGGATTTTTGGCAGTGTGAACGGGTCGCATACCCGGATCTCAGACACGGGTAAAACCCTTCTTTTTACCCGTGTCTGAGATCTGGGTATGCAAATTCCCGAGTAGAACTTCTTCACCCGGGAATTTGCCTTGCAGTGAGAACGGGGGTCCAGCGCGACAGTCCCCGACATTTCAATGCCGGGGAAAAGCCGTGTATTTCTCACTCACAGTGAGAACACGGTATAAGTGAGCAAGCCCATCACAGGCTGAAATGCGTTTTCCACATAGGAATCACGGAGCACTGCTCCATCAGACTTAGAACTTTCTTACAGCCTCCAAACAGCCAATAGCTGTATCTGCTCAGAGCTGTCAGTAACTAATTAAGCTCCCTATCACTGAGCTGATCTAGCGTGTCTGACTACACGCCGGGAAGCCTACCGCAACACTATCAAGGTATCACACACAGCAGCAGCCGGGACCACCACCGCACTAAAAATGACCTGCCAGGAGATAGATCTAGCCTCATACCACAGGGTTCTGACGGCTTATCTGCCTGCACGCCGGGGGGACCGCTGCTACAAGCAGCATCTGCATTGCCCAGCAGAAGCACTTAATTCCACATACCCAGATAGTGGACACCATCCCTGACCCCTGTTCACAGTAGGACACTGTGCAACATCTTGTAATAGGGGAAATAGGCTTCCCCGCACCAAGTATATACATATACTTGATAAATGCTTATACGGTCACTCTGACTACTGGTTCTATAATATATATTACCATCTGCCCTACAATATGTGCCTTTTGGACTTAGGTTGCTAGATAAAAGCCTGCCTCATGTAGAGTTTAGGAATCATATATCTCTCTTATCCCAATAATGGTTATTGAGATTGAAATATTATATAAAATATATTTATTATATCTGGTATTGCTATAATAACATATATATTTGACATATGCAATTATATTCTAATAGACTTTACAATACAATATGCAGAGTACTTGTCATAATTTGATTCCCCAAATATGCGAGTTCAAGACTTGTAATTTTAGCTCCAATTGGAGGATTTTATTTATAGGCAAAACAAACCATACAGAATAATTTTAACACAGTAATTGATGTATATGCTATTATATATATATTTATATACGCCTCCTTGCTTATATTACATAAAATTACATTAAACAATTGACAGACTTAGACTGCTACGATACTGACATAAATTATACCTAATGTATACCCATAAACGAACATTCATAACTACCATATTTACTGTTAGTCTCTCACTCCAGCCCATTGCTTCGGTTCCGTTCTCTCTCCTGCTCATGTCTCACATCTCTCCTCCTGACTCACTGAATGGGTTTCTTGCTGACTGTCCATGTGTGTCTGTGAGTGAATGTCTACTCTATCTCTCTCCTTATATCACAAATACACGGATTGAAGTTGTCTGCTCCCATGAGAATATTGAATTTCCCAATGCCAATAGGGCCGGGGTTTCCTGCTTATTCCGCATTTCTGTTAATGGGCTTTTCCTGTGTACCCAGTCTATTCTTCCTACTGTGTCAACATACACATATTCTCCCGACAGATCCCACTACCATATATCAAAACAAATTAATCTCTATGCTTAATGAAGCTATTCTTCTGGGTCTCATTAACAAGAATGAATAAGATTTTATTCTGGTTAAATATCCTAAAATCCCGACTTTTTATTGTTTGCCCAAAATTCATAAACACCTCACCAATCCCCATGGACGCCCGATAGTCTCTGGTCTAAATTCCATATCATCAAATCTCTCAGTCTACATAGACTCATTTTTACAACCCCTAATTTCAAAGCAACACAGTTTCCTTAAGGACACCATTCACATTTTACAGATACTGGACACCCTGGAGTGGAAAAGTCACTATATATTGGGAACAAGTGATGTCACATCGCTCTATACGTCAATCAGGCACCAGGAGGGCTGTGACCACACAAATCATTTTCTCACAAAATCATCATTACCAAACCGACAAGTTGTCTTTATCATGGAGGGCATCGAATACATACTACAACATAATTATTTCTGGAATGGAGGTGAATTCTACATTCAAGTATGCGGAACCGCGATGGGGACCCCCTTCGCACCCTCATACGCTAATCTGTTTGTCGCGAAATGGGAGGACGACACTATTTGGTCTAATAACCGACATCTGGAGAACATTATTCTATGGAAACGATACATCGATGATGTGTTTTTTGTCTGGGGAGGATCAGAAGAGGAGTTAGAAGAGTTCAAACAACATCTTAATAACAACAGCCTCAATCTCCAGTTCACCACTACAACAAGTAAACAGAGCGTCACATTCCTAGATCTCACCATTTCCATAGAAAACAATCTTCTCATTACAGAAACTTATACTAAACCCGTTGATGGCAATAACATTTTACCAGTACAAAGCAATCACCATTCAACTTGGATCAAAAACATTCCCCTCGGTCAGTATAAAAGAATCTGACGTAACTGCACAAACACATCCACTTTCCTCAAGCAAGGACAGACCATGACAAATAACTTCATCCAAAAAGGATATAAAGAAGAAGTATTAAAAACCCAACTTGAATCCGTTGCCAAACTTGACCGTAAAACCATACTAAAATACAAAACCCACAATAAAGAAAAAGACCAACCTCAACTTTCTTTCATAACCCAATTCAACAGTAACCACAAGGCCTTTGAACAGATTTTACAAAGAAACTGGCACATTTTACAGCTTGATGAAGATCTACAACCATACCTTCAAAACAAACCAAAGATCATTTACAAAAAAGCCAGAAATCTGAGAACTAGTCACCAGCACCATCAATCCAACAGACAATGAAGAACACACAAGAATGAAAGGTTTCCATTACTGCCTAAAATGTAGAGCATGCAAGAATGAGGGAAGAAACTCAACAAAACCGGTTATCAATTTCCTTTCTAATAGCACCAAAAAAGAATACAAAATAAAAGAGTTTATCTCCTGTGACTCAGAAGGTGTTATTTATCTTCTTCAATGTACTTGCGGATTTCAATATGTCGGACAGACAAAGAGACAATTGAAGATAAGGACCTCTGAGCACATCTACAACATCAAAAGAGGCCTATCTACACATAGTCTCTCGAATCATTTTCTCACTTGCCATGATAAAAATCCCAAGGGACTAACTTTTATGGGAATCCAAAAAGTACAACCCAGCTGGAGAGGCGGAGATCACATTCGACGTTTAAAACAAATTGAGTCCAAATGGATCTTCGAACTACAAAGCCTCCAGCCAAAAGGCTTAAACATAGATTTCGAGCTTAATGTTTTTTTGTAACAAATCCCCTTTCTTTTTCTCCTTTCCCCTTTTTTTCTCTTCCTGCATCTAATTATCTTATTTTCTGGCACCCGTATTGAATTGTGTATTTTTACCTAATACTTTTTACTTCAAAAAGTGTTTTATTATTATTAAACACTGTTGCAATTTTTTAGCCAAATTATGTTTTTTACTTGCTCAATTTTCCAAAATGGAATCTAGCAATGTGGTTCCCACCAAATATGGATGACCACATCCGTTTTTATCAATAAAGCTTCTCTTAAAAGAGACAACAGTGCCCAGCAGACTTCATCTTGAAAAAGTGCGCTTGGCGCATGAAACGCGTTGATCTTGCTGCCGTTCAGAAGAGGAATTCCATACATCACCACCCCGCTCTCCAGCCCCGACCCCGCTAAGAATACCATCAGTGAAGACGGGACGCTACGGGACGCTACGGGACGCGCTGACATGCTGCAGCAACGGAGCTCACTCAGACGCGGCTCTCACATCTCTGCCGCTCGCTCCTTCCTCGCTGCAGCCTGCACGTCAGCGCTAGGATAGAGGTAGGGACAGTTTCACAGGTATTCCCGAACGGACTTTCACCTCACTCCTGCAAAGGAGCGTAAACATTTTTTCTCTAATCCCCTTTCTTTACAGGTGCCGCTTTGTCTTCTCTCTCTTGTACTTTATTCCTCCACCTTCTTTAACCCTTTTTTTTTTTCCCCTTTTCACCAGCTCTCATTTTTTCTATTTTTTTTCACAGGAATTAAAAGGGAATTTTTTCTCTCTTTTTTTCACCATCATTGAGCAGCTCACATTTAATTAGCGCAAGTGACTTCCATTTTTTCATACACAGTTGTGTCCTGTCCTGCAATATAACTGGACAATAGCTAGTTTGCATTTGCTAGACATATACAGTCTGTGCTAAATAGTATATGCTTAAATACCCTTTTGTCTTATTGTTCTGTTATACCACTTTCAGACCACACTGTGAACACGGGTTATTGCCGTGTTCGCGGGGCTTAAACACGGGTGAAGGTGCGGTATGAAAGCGCCACACTCAGAAAACCCGTGTTGAGCAACACGGCTTTTCAACCCTGGTCTTTACCAGGGTTCAACACGGCTCTAACACGTGTTTGTGTGCGGTCAGAAAGGCCCCGACACGTGTCATCAGACACTACTGTTTCTGAAATGCCGCTATTGGTGGATTCCTGTGAGGTCAGCAGTCTGACCCCGGAAACCAACAAGCAGCACGCTGGAGCTGTGGACCACAGGACACAGGCACCATCCCAGCCTGCGCTACACACTTCTTCAGCCTGCAATCCACACTTTGGAAGCCTATTGCTCCACACTGGTACAGCCTGCAATACACACTTGTCCAGTGTGTATTCCACACTTCTACAGCCTGCAATCTAGTGTGTATTCCACACTTCTACAGCCTGCTTTACAGCAATATGTCCTCTCTCTGGACAGATGAGGAGGTGAGGGAATTGCTCAACATTAGGGGTGACGAGGAGATCCGCAGACAGATCACCGGAACCGTAAAGGACGCTGTGGTCTACAAAAATATTGCGATGGTATTGGCATCCCGTGGCTACAAAAGGACACAGCACCAGGTGGTCAATAAGCTCAAGGCGCTGTGGAAACAATTCATGAAGGTACACAACCACAACATACACAAAAGTGGTGCGGCACGCCTAGATTGGAAACACTATGACCAGTGTGCAGGTGTTTTTGGATACACAGCATTAGCCACACCAGTCAGGCTGTCATCCAATTTAGCTGCTTCAAGCAGCCAGGCTTCTGGGAGGGACCATGACAACAGCAGCGTTGCAGACTCTTGTCCACCGTCGCCACTGTTAATAGATGATGACCCGGCAGACACCATGGAGCAACATCCTGGGGGCCATGACGACAGTATCGTTGCGTCTGTTGAAGCTGCAGAAGGGACACAGGCCGTAGCCTGTACGTCATCTGGAGTCAATACATCGGCTGGAGCCACGCCATCTCCAAATACCCAGACCAGTACAAATGTATTAAAAAATGTGTGATGCCACTATTTATTTTATAGTGACTGCGGACACCCCACTCAATTTCGATACTGATTATACCGCTGAATTGGATAGGACATTACGGGAGAGGTGTTCAATTATTTTTCCATTTCCGATTATACCGCAGAATTGGATAGGACATCACGGGAGAGGTGTTCAATTATTTTTACATTTCCGACCATGCCAATATTCACGTTATCGTGATATGTGAATACCAGCCGTTTCGTGACTTACCAGCTTCGGCCATATTTTAAAACTGTACATCCCTGAGGTTTCTCTCATAATCTATGAGTGATAACTGCATAAACCGAATGATCTCGGTGTATTACCCCTGAAGAAGCCCCTAAGGGACGAAACGCGTAGGGTTTCTCAGACCACTATACATCCAAGGTCAAATCAGGAATCAATACACCTGAAAAATCTCTGTATCTTGTATTTTATAAAATCTCTGTATTATGTACTTTATATTTTTATTGATTGGAATAAATATATTCTATTTTTAAAGAAGTCTGCTGTTGGTGAAACACATTTAAGCGCACCTCTACACCTTTTCTTTTCATATATATATATATATATATATATATATATATATATATATATATATATATATATACATATACATATATATACACACACACACACACACACACACACACACATACATACATATACACACACTGACACCCAAAGAATCTTCCAACTGAAAATTTTTCCATCATCATTTATTAAAAAAATATTTGTAATCTTTTGCAGTGTTGCTATTGTGCAGGTGGACGAATACCACAACCATGTGTTTGCTATCTCCACTGCTATGTTAATACAATATTACGCTGAAGGTAATGTTCCTTTTTTTCTCCCTTTTCTAGTATATTCGGTTCCTCCAAGAAGAAAGCGAGTGAATAAAAACGAACAAATGGCCAGAGTCATGGCCAATGTCATTGGCGAAAAATTGCAGGAAATGGACGCAGCAATGTCCGCACAAGAAGATGCTCGCCTAGATAGATTTCTCAAGGCACAGGATGCTATGCAAAATGCGTTTTTGAAACAGGTGATAGCCATACAGGAGCGTCAAAGCAGGGATGCAGAGTTACTGCAAAGAAATGCCCATCAGTTCCAGATGACATTCCTTGAGCGAATACTCGCCAGTCGCAATCAAGGGCATCCCTCAGTTCCACAAATACAACAGGCACCTCAGTACCCAAATCAACCCTACCCCCAATATAACCCTGGCCCGTTGTATGACCATGCTCATCCTCCTGAAAGGGCAGAAAGGGTAGAAACTCCTGAATACTCTGTGTACAGGAACTTATCCTAACTTGGCACTTTGTTTTTATATGCCTACAGTTTTTTTACATATGTAAACAGCACTTTTTATAGTTGTAGTTTCACTTGCCAGAACAAGGAATGTTTGTTTTTAGGGGCAAAGATGCTCCTTGCACTATACTGTTTGTGTGTTTACCTGTAAATGTTAATATGTTTACAACAAAGTTTTTTACATGTTTTAGCGTGTGTTGAAGTACACAATTTTAAACGGGTACACTGCTTGAACCAGAATAAACCTGTTTTAATATTTAAACCACAACTTTGTATTTGCATTTATGTTGACAGTAGTGAAGGAAGATTCACCATTAGAGCAGAGCGGATCTGTTCTGCATTCCCGCTATCATCCCCAACAAACTCTGCGGCATCCACAGAGGAGTACTCAAGTGGAGAGTCCTGTACAGCCCACTCAGGGAGAAATTGATCATTACGAGCCTCACATATGTTGTGCAGTACACAACACGCTGTGACAACATCAGGCATAATCATAAGATCCACATCATTTCGCTTCATGACGCAGCGCCAACAACCTTTTAATCTGCCAAATGCATTCTCCACGACCATCCTAGCAGAGCTCAAGGTGTGGGTGAAGGCAATCTGTTCAGGGCTCAACTGCACATGTTGCGTGAATCCCTTCATCAACCAGTGGCGTAAAGGGTAGGCCGCATCTCCAATAATATGCACTGGTATCTCAACCCCATCAATAATCTTTGATTTCTGTAAACAAAGAGGAAAAGATAAGTATTTGTAATGTGTTAAAATTGCCTACACCACTGGTTCTTAACCTCGGTACTCAAGGAAACCCAACAATGCATGTTGGGGGCCCTTGAGGACTGAGGTTGTGAACCACTGGCCTACACCATTGTTACCCTTCAGATGTTGGTGATCTACACTTACAAGCATTCCTTGCACCACTTGTAGTATGACCTAATGTAAGGCAAAGCATGGCAGTATGTGTAGTTCATCAGCATGTGGAGGTCCGCATATGGCTCACTTCTGGTCTCCCCCACAACTTGACAAACGTGTAATTTCTTACCTCTCTTGGGAACAGCCAGCCACCTTGCTTTTCCTCCGCTAGTTGGAAGAGGTCAGAATTGGCGAGGACTCTGGAGTCATGTGCTCTGCCTGGCCACCCAATGAAGACATCAGTGAAGCTAAAAGGAATGTATGTTTAGTTTTGAAAAATGGTCTAAATGCACATAACATCAGACACACACTGCAAAAAACTAACTTACCAGTACTGGTGATCCACGACTGCTTGTAAAACGATGGAATGCCACCCCTTCCTGTTGTAATAGTCTGCTGGGCTGTCACGGGGTGCAATAATAGGGATATGTGTCCCATCAATGGCCCCAACACACTGTGGATACCCCCGCCTGTGGAAACCTTTGATGGTGTCCTCTAGGTGCTGTCCCTTTGGAAGGGAGATGGACCGCTGGTAGAGAGTATCCAGTATTGCCCGAGTGACTTGGTACACTATGCTGCAGACTGTAGAGATCCCAACTCCAAACAAGCAGGACAGTGTGCGGTACTCCCCAGGTGTAGCATACCACCACAAGGCGATGGCTAGCCTCCTGCTTGGCTCAATGGGTCTCCTGTAGTTGGTGGTCTTCATAGTGAGTGCAGGGGTCAGTACATCCAGGAGGTGTTTAAACGTGCCACGTGTCATTCGAAAATGAGCCATCCACTGTTCATCTTGGAAAGATTCCACAGCTAGCATGAAAGCTTGCCCACGACTCCGGTCTCTGGCCCACAATGTTCTGGCTGATGCTGTGTTCAGGTGTAGTGCGGTCGACATCGTAGACGAAATAAATGCTCTCCTCCTGCGCAAATAAAGGCGTCGCTCTTTGTTCATCTCTGCCCAGAACTGTGCACTTTTCCTCAGCATGAAATAAGTGTACAGCATGTTGCACAGTGTGACACTCTGCTGCATGCTAACACCTGAATCACACAGAATCAAAGCACAAACATCCATGAGGTCAGAGAAGTCTGCCATGCTGCTGCTGCAATGCTGTGAACAGTCAATTTTTAATGACACACATAGGTTTTGCAGGCCGGACACGGGTTCAGTGTGTAAGCACCAATCCTAAGAAAACCCGGGTTGAAGTGCAGTGTGAAAGGGGTGTTTTAAGGGTCTGACACGGCTCTTCACAAGGACAAACCCGTGTTCAAAATGCAGGGTTTGACACGGGTTTGCGGTCTGAAAGTAGTATTATTTGCATCCTGGGGTGTGAAGTACATTACTTTGTTTATACTTGATGTATGGAACTGGGGAAACCAACATATCTCTATCTGCTAATTAGCATGCCTTAGACATTTTGTCTCCTAAATGAATTCAATTACATTTGATATGTTACCCAGTGGTCATTCATATTATTTAGTAAAACAAAAGCTATTCTACAATGTCTAAACATTAAACTCTGATATCCTAATAATTAAGCTATTCCTATTTTTATATACACATACATAATATATACTATGGTTAAAATCACATTACATTAATGATGGTATAAAACAATATCTATCTTTCTATGCAAGCCAATTGCCTATATGGTAACAGTCCCCCGCTTGTGACCATGAGAAATTATTTTGATTGGTCACACAGTAAATTACCATAATTGTTTCATATATATTTCTAAACATTCTTTTTCCAACTCTCCTAACCATACATTAACCATTAGTGTGAAATATCCTAACTTAATTAACCTGATTTACCCTATAATAACTAAATTTGACCAAGACAGAAGGTTTTTTTTTTTATATTCAGTATTCATGTGGAAAATATTTTCATTGCTACAGACAGTTATATGCCATGCCACGGCTTGCCTTGTAAATCTTGTTTGGTCATTGTGCGTGGACACTTTCCTTGTACTGTTGCTCACAGCGATTTCCTGGCTGAGGGCTGTCACCTGTGTGGGTTGCAGTTCTTGGAGACACTTTACATTTGCAGTATGGTGGACGTAGAAGTAGAATTCTTTATAGACGCTGTTGACTTGCTTGCCATGTTGCTTTACTTGTATAGAGGGGATGTGTGGCCCTTGGAGTGCTGTGGTCTTGATATGCTTCTTCACCACAGTTTTGCAAAAAACACAGGGCCTTTGATAAGCCTCATTAATGCAGTCTTTAGCAACTTTTCTTTGTGCGTCCTTTACAATTATCGCTGCGATCGTGACAAGTGTCCTTGTGCGTCCTTTAAGATTATCGCGCTGCAATCATGATAAGTGTCCATATCTCTCTTTAACCCCAACCTCGTTGTGTTGAACAAAACAGTTTGTGATGTTGAATACAGCAGTTGAAACTTTAACCAAGTATTTTTGCTTTACTTGTTGGTAAGAACATTTATCTTCAGGCATTGGCAGGTAAATGTCTGGGGTAGATTCTAAAGGATCCACTCCGTTTATACTAAATTTCCTCACTGAAAAATTTTACCATTCAATCTCTGGTCTCTTACCTACTTTCCTATATGCTATGTTATCTTAAACTAAAATAACCATACACCAGCTAAATCCTATAACTAACATTGATATTTTGATTTGACGTATCTATGACAACATCCTATCAATACAATAAATTACTACGATTTTGCTTCAAAGTAATACTAAATATCTGTTAAGAATGGGTTTGGCTATATCTGATTCCTTCCAGTGTTGTGTGATATGCAGCCATGTGCATATACAATAACTACAATATTCCATCTATGCTATTATTCATTCTCTTAGACTTGGTTAAGTCTGTATTAAGAGAATGATCCACCCCAACGATTAACAAAACATTTTTATTTTCCAATTTGATGTAAGGCATACCATTCTTTGTCTGATATTTAAATTAGTTTGAAGCTTTTTAAGAAGGAAGCATATATATACAATCAGCATATACTCATAAGAAGAAGATGAAAAAACATACAATATTTACAAGGTATATACAGTTAAATAAAACAAATAAAGATCATATGCGTGGGTTGATTGGTAATTAAAAATGTATGTACAAAAGGATTCTGCATGCTTGCAGTGGGATGCACATGGTAAGAGGTGTGTGCATGTGTCCAGAAAACAAATAATAGTTGCTGTAGTTAAACCTTTTCCTTCTCTGAAGGACTGAAGAAAGAAAAAAAAAAAAAAAAAAAAAAAAAGTCCTTTGATTTTGTCCATGTGACAGTTTTAGGATTCTCCTTAGGCCACAGATACTGAGGGCATTATTCTGATCGGAGCGGCCAAACGTGCGTACGTTCACAATTACCGCACGCTAGCCGTACGCGGCCGTTAGGGTTAAGTCCACCCACAAATCAGCCGCTTACGTACGGCCAGAAATACCGTAGAAGGGGAGTGCCGTACAAATGAGCGTACGGCAACGTACGCGGACGGGCCAGCCCTTGCACTCCGACAACAGGCGTACAACTGAGCGTACGGCGCCGTCTACGGCCGTCTTTCCTCCGTCTCCCCACCGCCTTCTTGCGGCGATCTGAGCGTACGCCAGTTTGCACGGACGGGTCCCTATTGTTTTCAATGGAAAACTCAGCTTATGTCACCGCTCGTGAGAGTGAGCGTACGTCCGTGCACGCTGGCATACCCTTCACATATATGGACCTGCAAATCTTGCCTCTCAACTACTAATCTGACAATTGATTAATTAATCTATTTGTTATTCACTTATTGTTTTCTATTAACTCAATTGTCTACCTTAATAAAGACCTAATAAAACTACATTTTAACCCACATTACATGTATATTTGTTATGTTCTAATGTGGCATTTTAATCCCTATCTATGTGTCCCCATATTGCTGTTACTTTTAAATCAAGTTATGTTGGTGTTTCTGTATATGTACTAAATTATGTACGTAATTACTTTGTCCAAAATGTGTAACATGTATACCTACCCTGATGTTATGTGTGATGTTTTAATCGAACAACATTAAACATTCATGCATTTTCACTATGTGTTATTTTACTCAAAAACACACACATTCACACATCAATCATTACCCCTCACCTCAAATTACAAGTATAACTTACAGTACACATCTGTATGTACCTACCCTTACACGCCCTCTAACATATTTATTATTAAAAACACAGGCAATTTCGAACTGTAATAAAACTTTTATTGGATACAAAAATAAAAAGGGGGGGGGGATAAATAAAAAATTAAAGGCGGGCCTCCAGAAGCCCAAAAAGTAGCTGCAGGTACACCAGGGTGACCATTATTTCCCGCATTATTGCGGCCACCTCCTCCTGCTGCTGTTCAGTGTCTGTAATGAAGGGATAAAACAAAAAATTAATATACACAAATGTTTGTTGTATTTGTACATAATAAAAAGTTCAGAGTTATGTGTGAAGGCCACATACATTTAGAAACTACATTGAAGATGGGTCTGCTGTAAACACAGTACTAAAAAATAATATGTTAACACACACATACTGTACATAGTAAATAACATTAATTCAATTACTCCTTCATCAATGAATGTATGCTGTATCCCAATTGGTACTTTGGTTTTGGGGGACTCTCCTCTAACCTCACAATTAGCCTGTGCTATTTAAGGGTTATGACATTGTTGTGGCTTAAGCACTCCTTACTATTTTAAATTTAGGACATTGCTGTACAAATTATAGGCCTACAGCTATGTTTGTAAAGCATGCATCCGCATGGCCTCACACACTATTACCAAAACAATCTCTACATTTAAGTTGCACCAGTGGCAGATTAAGCCTTTGGGGGGCCCGGGGTACTTTAGAGCGGGGGGCCCCCTTGCACTTGTCATTACTGGCCGCACACTGCATGGGCGAATATTATACTGTCAAAACATAGAGTAAAGGCAGAATAAACTTGGTCAATGGTTACCTGCAGGGGATATATATATATATATATATATATATATAGACAGGGGGTTGGCGGCACTCGGAATAATAATAGACACCATATATATATATATACACACACCACATGAAAAGCCTGTGTTTGTCCCTCTGCCCCTTACTCTGGAGGAGACCTCACAGTCCTAGTGCTGCCTCTGATTAAAAACCCTCCTATGACTAAGCTGCTGCTGCTGTTCTCCATGGACCTGAGAAGCATGTAATGAGCTCCACCAATCAGAGCTCAGCACAAACTTCTCAGCCTCTGTCCTCTGGTGCAAAGTGTCATGGGACTTAGTCAACTCCCAGAAATGCACTGCACACTTGTGCAATCAGTGTGCCTTGCCTCCCGATGCTCAGCACCATAAATCATTGTCACATTGGCAGATAGGTGAAGCTGCAGCACTACCCCACCCATGCACAAAACATTTAGCTAAAAAAAAAAAACATAACTTAAACATTTTCTTTTTTAAAAAAAAAATGACAACCACAGGGGGCCCCTAGCTAGAGGGGGTCCCAGGGGCACTGACCCCTTGCGCCTCCATTATAATCTGGCCCTGTGTTGCACATCATGCTGGGAACTGGAGTTACCCAACACCTGGAGCCACATAACTACCACACCACTAATGTCGGATATCTCATTGGATGTACTGTTATGTCAATTATTCAAGGGGTGAGGCATGGCCACACTCAAAAAAACCACCAAGGGGAGCCTTGTTCCTGGAGAAGGACAGGACACACCTCATGGTCGGCCTGCAGTGATATGTTGCAACTAATGTTGATGTTGGATACACATATGTGGTTGTTGTGATTGTTTATGTGTAGAAATGTGTAGGTCAACATTAGACACATTATTTACTTACGGCTACTTGAGCCATCCTGGGCGCCGCTGGTTGGCTGTGGAGTGGTTGGGGGGGGCAGGAGCAAGGAGGATGGTCCTGGTGTTTGGACCGAGGTAGTGGGTGTGACTGGGGAGTGGAGAGGTTTGGGGGTGGGTGGTGGAGAGGTGTAGGGGGGTTGGAAATGGGGTGGGGAGGGGGGGGGGTGGGGGTTGTGGAGGGGGTGGGGGTTGTGGAGGGGGGGGGGGTTGTGGAGGGGGTGGGGGTTGGGGAGGGGGGGGGTTGTGGAGGGGGTGGGGGATGGGGAAATTGTGTGGGTGCAAACTGCACCCTGGGTCTCCTCTTCTTCTTTCCTCCTCTTCTTCCTCCTCCTCTTCTTCCTCCTCCTCCTCTTCCTCCTCCTCCTCTTCCTCCTCCTCTTTCTTCTCCTCCTCCTCCTCCTCCTCCTCTTCCTCCTCCTCCTCTTCCTCTTCTTCCTCCTCCTCTTCCTCCTCCTCCTCAGCTGCCTGGTCCCGGGCTGCCTGCTCCCGGGCTTCAATGCGTGCCCTTGCCCGTGCTGAAATGTTCATGTTGATGGCATAGAAATCGAAGATCGGGTTTCATAAAAAAGGGGGAAAGAAAAATTCACATTAGTCATGCTCATAACCTTCAAAATTATCATTGCTGTGAAATTTCAGACATTTATCATGCAAACTATTTGATATCCTACACCCAAAAACTGATCAACTACTTAAACCCCCCCCTATACACCCCCTATACACCCATATACACCCCCATATACACCCATATACACCCCCATATACACCCATATACACCCATATACACCCATATACACCCCCATATACCCCCATATACACCCATATACACCCCCATATACACCCATATACCCCCCATATACACCCATATACACCCCCTATACACCCATATACACCCACATATACACCCATATACACCCCCATATACACCCATATACACCCCCATATACACCCCCATATACACCCATATACACCCCCATATACACCCATATACCCCCCATATACACCCATATACACCCCCATATACACCCATATACACCCACATACTCAGGGACACATTTATAAAAAGTACAGAAAACATTTGCAAAATAACGCAGGCATACTAGTAAATAAAAACTTACATCGGGCAATATGGCGGCGAAGTGTGCTGAGCAACACTGGCTGCCGCCGGCGCAGGTCCGACCAGCGCCGCTCCAGTTGAGCCAGGCTCCTATCCACGCCGGTCCTGGCGAAAATTAGCCGGCGGGCAGCATTGTATGCCCGCCGCTTTTCACGATTAGATACATAAGGGCCCCTGGGCCCCAGGCGGCGGTCCATGACCTCAACCAAGGCCAATAGCTCCTGGGTAGAAAACGCCCTAGCCCTGGTTGAAGTCATGGTGGCAATGGCGCAGTTATTAATTGCAGGTACATATATCACTTTTGGTGCTTGCTGATTGGTGTAAAAAATTGTTTGTTTGGTATTAACTTTATTAATCCTTCTTACATTAACAAACTGGATGCGAATAGAAACTTACGCGGACCGTTCCGATATACACACACCACAACCAACAGCATGCATTCAATGAAGAGAGAAGTACTGTATTTACAGTGTGCGGAAAATAATACACGCAACCCTCTACTTATAACTACGCTGCCTAAAGGGCCACAATGCAACATGTTGCTGTATGACAATTTCATACACATTACATATGCAAGGCAAGCATGATAACGTGATGTTTTGAAATGTGACTCACAAAGCATACACGAACTCCAACAGATACCAGCTGACAACACTCATCATTGGAATGACAGGTGCACACATTTCACGATGTAGCCCACAATGCTCCACAACCTGTGTATATACATATACGGGTGATTGATCAGGTGCATTGAGACCTGCGTAATTTAAGCGGCAATTATCGGCGGGAAATATCGGCGTAAATTTGCATCTACCTTGCGGGGAAATATATACGCCCCCTTGTTCGTGGCGGGAGATTAACATATAAATATTCAGTCAGATGCAGCCCACAATTGCTGCAAACATGTCTGACTCTGACGATTCAGCAGCAGAGGACGCTCTGCAGAGAGCACAAGCAGAATCCCTGCTTGAAGCATTTCAGAAGAGGGAAGAGGAGCGGAGAAGGAGGGCCCAAGAGAGGAGTCGCCTGCAAGATCAAGCGGGCCCCTCAGTAACAGGCCCTGGTGAACCTCCACCAGCTCCACAAGGGCCAAGCAACCAGCCAGAACAAGAGGTTGCATCTCTCCAAACAGGTGTGACCCAGCAGGTGCATGGTGAGAGAACTGGGGCCACCAGAAAACGTGCTGCAACATCTAGGGTGATGACTGAGCAGGATACCACCACCAGAAGGAGAAACCCTGCATTTGTAGAGGCCGAAATGCGAATTCTAGTGCCCAGGGCACGCGAATGGATTGAATTGGCAACCAGGAAGCCGGGTGCCAGTGCAAGGAGAAACCTTTGGGACAAGATAACAGAGGAAGTGAACCAGGTGTCACCAGTGGTCAGAACTTGGGACGCGGTGAAGAAAAGGTTAGTGTGTTTGTCAGGTCAATTTTTCAGCAGTCTCCAGCAGGAACTGAGGCCCTTATTCTAGTTCACTCTTTCTGGCCAAATATTTCTTAGATGGACAAAACCATGTGCACTGCAGGTGAGGCAGGTGTTACTTGTGCAGAGATAATCAGATTTGGGTGGGGTTTTACACCTGCCTCACCTGCAGTGCACATGGTTTTGTCCATCAAAGAAATATTTGGCCACACATGGCAAAAAAACATAAGATCACCCACACTAGGAAATGTCACGTAGCTAGGGGTACCACCTAGTCCCTTTAATTCCGGACACATATTAATTACACAGGTTCTGTGGCTGGCTGACTTCAAGACTCCACTTCACCTAATTTTAAACTGCCACAGAACCTGTGTAAGTAACATGTGTCCGGAATTAAAGGGACTAGGTGGTAACCCTACACGTAGCACAGTGGTGCACATATCTCATGGTGATATTTGTATTTTTAAACTTGTAGGTGGACTGACTTCAAAAGTGCCCTGAAGAGGAAGATGACTGAC
Organism: Crinia signifera; assembly: GCF_055691185.1. Lineage (NCBI taxonomy): Eukaryota > Metazoa > Chordata > Amphibia > Anura > Myobatrachidae > Crinia > Crinia signifera. Next base: position 204,434,484 of record NC_139217.1, on the reverse strand, counting down.
CGGTACAACCACAGCATGTCCACCGGGAGCGGTCCTATGCCTGACCATTTGGAGTATACCCCCCTGGAGCTGGACTCCTGTGACGTCATCGATGTGGGGGAGATCAGGGGGATCTCAAATATGGACAGTGAGCTCCCGGCGGAGGTCTTTGCTGCTGCTTTTGATGGTAAGTCACAGTAATGCATTGTATTTAGAAAGATATTTTTTATTGCGTATGTGATGGTGACATTGTTTTCAATTCTTATCCTAGCAGAAGCAGAAAGTCAGGATGTACCGGCAGCATCTTCCTCTGCAGAGCCACAGGTGGAGCAGGTGGTCCAGCCTCCAGCAAGACGTCGCCCCCAGCCCCAGCCACAGGAGACATTGAGTGAGAGCCTGTTGGTGACGCTGGACAGGATCGAGCAGCAAGGGGTGGATGCTGCGATCCGTCAGCAGCAGGTGGCGGATTTTCTGGCGGAGTGGAAGGCCACAAACCAGCTGCAGGTTGAGGCGTTGAACCGCATTAATGAAACTCTGGCGGCTGGCATGCTAAGCATTGGCCAACACCTCAGCCGCCAGAATGAACTTATTGCGGAGCAGCTGTCCACCGCCAGGTCCCTAAGGGACAATCCCCCACCTGCTGCCCCACCCCAAGCTGCTCCCCAACCTTCCACCTCGGCTGACCCTCCTGTGTCGACTAGGGGAAGACGCCGAAAGCCAGCTGACCCAAAGGCCCCTGTCCCCAAGGCCCCATCTAAAAGGGGCAAAAAAGGGCCCAAATGAGACCTGGTTCACTTCCTCTGTGGTTGGAGGCCAAAGGTTTAAATTGCACTGGACATCCGCTTCCTGAGTTGCCCATCGATCCATTTGCGTGCCATGGGCATGAAAGTTCGTATTTTGACCTCTACAAATGCAGGATATTTTTTTTTGGTGGTGTGTATCTTGCTTAGTATTCACCCTGGTTGTTGCAGTACGTATTCTGGTGTCCCCATTTCTTTCACCATTGCATTTGCAGGGTAACACATGTTTGGAGATATGCAACCTCTTGTTCTGGCTGTTTTATTATTTGTGTGTCTATTTTATTTGTTTATTTGATTTCTCACATTAAAGTGTCAAGCTGTGATGCTGAACAGCAAATAAATTTATTTTACAAATTAAAACAAAATTGTGGTATGTGTAATTTCTTGTGTGAAACAAATACTAGATTTATGTGTACTTACTGACCAGGGTATTTTTGAACATTTGTTGAAGTGTGGTGGAAGTTTCCCATGTGTAACCCTCTCCATGGCCATTCCCATGTTCCTATCCAACTTTTCCCTGCTAATTAGTTTGTGTCAGCACATGTGCAGAGCAACTTAATAGGTGAGAAAGCAGTTTGTGTGCAGGTGAGGTAGCTCCTACAGTAGTAGGTAAAAGCAGGTCCAGAACAATGCTTTCCTCATGGAGTGGGTGGGGCAGACAAACAAGGGTGAAAAGGTAAATTTCTGTAGGAATGCATATGTGTCCTCCCTAAAAAAAGATGTGTGAATGGGCCAAACATGATAAATTAGCTTGTGAACAAACATGCATAACTTTTAAAATATATATGATTTGACAGTGTCATAATCAGATGTAGGAATCCTTTGTTAGAGAGATGAGAGTGCAATAATGTGATTGGTGGCATCTTACATCCAGAGTGTAGTGAAATCCAAATCATAGCAGATGAGATAGTGGTACAGGTCATAATTTTGGGTACTATACAAAGATTGTGTGGAAAATAGTGGTCATGGGCTTCAAACATTGCTGAAACATCCTTTGTAGGTGTTAGATGTGGTTTATGTTATTGTATCCTAAATACAAAACCTATGTTAGTATTAGAGTGAACACGTTGACACATGTCGACTTGTGTAGATTGAGTGTGCTACTGCGTAAAGTCTATGAAAGCAGGTAGTGAATGTGTCTGTTTAGCAAATACCTACCTTAGCGTATAAAAAGATTCTTACCTTAAATTAAACAAACCTTTAAATGTGGAGAAGTATAGAAACATAAGCTTCCAATGTGTTTGCGTGCTGCATGTGTGGCTTGCAGGCAGTGAAATCATGGTTTGGAGTAAATAGACTGCAGCATTGCTTATTACATTCAGGTGTATGTGTTTGAGTAGTAATCAGCGTTAATTAGCCAACTCAGGCGCACGCTGGCAAGCGGTATCTGTAGGGGTGGTTTTAGCTGGCGGTTGGCGGCCGCCTGTTTTGTGTCCGAAACGAACGGTGCCTTAGTCGATCGTGCGGTAGTAGCACCGCTCATTTTTGGTGCACACCCCCGTGTACGCCCATATTTACGCCCATTTTTCCTCATTATTTCGGCCGCTCCCATCAACACGCCCCTATGCCGCCCCATTACCCGTACGCTCGCATACAGGTTTTTTCGCACGTTGAGACACCGGCCGTAAGCGTTGTAGAGTGTTCGCGCCGGCGCATTAGCATATCTGCACATGCGCAGATCGTAAAAAACACCGGGACGTACGCGTACGGCCCGGACGCTCCAAGCAGAATAAGGCCCTGACTGTGCAGGAGACTGGCTGTTTGCATAATTGCAGCAATAAAAGAGTTAATAGAAGTTGTTCTTTGGTGTGAATTGGAACTTTTTTGGGGGGTTTTGCATCCATTAGTATTGAAGCTGCTGTGTAGAACTTGTAACCTAAAATTGAAACAAAAAGAAATACAATTACTATTATTGCTATTTACATACTGGTGTGACAATGCTAGTTATATCTTTTGTGCTATCTGCTGGTCCAACATTGCTGGCCAGGTTTTCTGGTCTGTGCCATTTTTCTCCTCTATGTGATAGGAGGTGTTACTGACAACATAAACTTTGCTGCTGATGTGATGAGGTTACATTTAATCTGGATCTTGTATCCATTTAAACATGTGGCAGTTTCTTACACCACCCAAGGAATAGATTTAATCTAAAAAGTAAAAGAACGATACTCCCTGTTGTCCTTGCCGGGATGCAGCCTTTCTTGATTTGCTTTTGGCGGTCCTGCGAGTCTCTTCATTCTGGAAAATTGGAGCTTCTGAAAAATACACTTGTGGGGTGAAAAGCTGGTTAGGCTGTGCCATATATGCTTGGTGGGATTTCGGGCTTCATTTTTGACCAAACCTGAAATAACATGGTTAGGACCCCAGGACACATAAACATTCTCATCCTGATGATGCTTTTTAGCATTACTGTCAGAGGTGTACCTAGATGTTCATGGGCCCCATAGCAAAAGTTTGTAAGGGCCCCCAATTTAGCAACTGATGGTGATAAATGTATGTAAAACATATTACTTAGACATCAAAGATGGGCCCCCTTCAGCTCTGGGCCCCATAGCAGCTGCACCCCTTGCACCTATGGTAGTTACGCCCTTGATTACTGTCCTTCTGTGTGGTGTTCACAGATTGGCACTCTGCATGTGGTCTCTCTGAGAGATTGTGGATGTCACTAGATGTCGCTGTGTGCAGTGTGGGGGAGGCAAAGGTATTGTTACTTTGGGAGTTAACATGCACTCCTAAATTCATGCTATTGCTCAGCTCAAACATATTTGTGGCTGAATACATTTGCTCTTTTAACTCTGTGACAACTTCACCTATGATTGGAGTGTATGTATACAAGGTTATTGTCTGTTCCCCTTTCCCTGAGGGCAACACAAGTTTCTTTGTCACAATGGGGGCTGTGAGAGTGGATTCTGCAGAATCACTCTCCTTCTCAATGGGGTTTATTCTAGTTCATTCTTTCTGACAAAATCCTTCTTAGATGGACAAAACCATGTGCACTGCAGGGGGGGCAGATGTAACATGTGCAGAGAGAATTAGATTTGGGTGAGTTATTTTGTTTCTGTGCAGGGAAAATACTGACTGCATGATTTTACACTTCAATATAGATCTCACTTTGAAGAAAAACCCCACCCAAATCTAATTCTCTCTGCACAAGTTACATCTGCCCCACCCGCAGTGCACATGGTTTTGTCCATCTAAGAAGGATTTTGTCAGAAAGAATGGACTAGAATAACCCCCAATGTACTGATCTCCCCCCTTAATCAAAACAGTGCAGGGGATATCTCTCATTGCTCCTGCCTTATTTGCAGTAATGTGCGCTTTGAGTATAGGTACATCCTGCAACATGTCTTTTTCATTCTCCATTTCAAGTCTTTGTCTGATAAAGTCATTCCTGACTTCTGTAGACCCTGTGTACAGAGTCTCACATACAGCAACACTATGGCATATATTCAATGCCGTGGGCGAGCGGTGACTGCGAGCAGGACTTTTTGCTCGCAGTCACCGCTCACCCTGTCAGTATTCAACTGACCCCCCCTCATTCGCAAATTCCCCCTCGCTCGGTTTTTTGAGCGAGGGGGAATTTGCGAATGTGCCTCCAAAAGCTGCGAGAGCCAAGGCTAATTACAGCGAGTTTGCTGCACTAGCCTCGGCTCTCGCAGTTTAGGGGAATCCTCGCCGTTCTGTGACTGCGAGGATTCCCCCGGAACGTTGCATAATGCGAGCGGCCGGCGCGGGGGTTAAACTGCGAGGATCACTGGTTTTCTGTGATCCTCGCAGTTTAACCCCCTCGCCGGCCGCTCGCACCGGCATTGAATACTGCACTATTTCTCTGTGTAGTGTTGGGTGTTTCTATTATCTCTTCACAAAAGATCTTGCCAGTTTGATTACAAACTGCCAGGCTTCTTGCGTTTGTTCCTATATTTTCCTGTTTGGTTTTCTTCCCTTTAAGGGACTTTAACAATGAATGCATTTTTGCATTCATTTTCAGGCATGCGCTCTAAAGGCGTGAACCTGATTTCTCTTTAGCTCCTAAAGCAACAGTTTTGGGCATTTTCCTGAATGCTACTGTAACTTTTTGTAAATTCAGCATTGCACACGTTTTGCAATGCTATATTTATATTTTTACACAAGATATCCTCCCAATGAGAGTGTCCGGATTCTCAAAGTTAACTCTAATATCTGGTACTAATTATCATTTATTTGGAAATGCTCATTTCCATTGTTTATTTATTCTAGGCCTTTACAATTATGAAGTGCCTATTTAGTAACATACCCCACTGTGATCTTGCAATGTGTCAGCAGGCTAACCAACCCTTGTGCTGAGCCTAGTAAATATAGTATTAGTTAAAAATGTTGCTGAATGATGCCATATATCAATATCTAAGCGTGCACTCCCAGATAATGATAACAATGGAATATCAGTTCTGTTTCACCAATACGCTATTCTAGGTCTACAAACAATGCAAGATAAAAATACACAATAGTATTACGTTTTCCTAGATACATCCTCACTGTGATTCTGTAGGTTAGGTAGCCAGCTTCACGCATCTGCTACTCCTTATAAATATTATAATCATACAATCAGATACCAAAATGTACAAGTCCCTTCGTGGTCGCCATTGTTGAGTTTTAGGAATCATATATCTCTCTTATCCCAATAATGGTTATTGAGATTGAAATATTATATAAAATATATTTATTATATCTGGTATTGCTATAATAACATATATATTTGACATCTGCAATTATATTCTAATAGACTTTACAATACAATATGCAGAGTACTTGTCATAATTTGATTCCCCAAATATGAGAGTTCAAGACTTGTAATTTTAGCTCCAATTGGAGGATTTTATTTATAGGCAAAACAAACCATACAGAATAATTTTAACACAGTAATTGATGTATATGCTATTATATATATATTTATATACGCCTCCTTGCTTATATTACATAAAATTACATTAAACAATTGACAGACTTAGACTGCTACGATACTGACATAAATTATACCTATACCCATAAACGAACATTCATAACTACCATATTTACTGTTAGTCTCTCACTCCAGCCCATTGCTTCGGTTCCGTTCTCTCTCCTGCTCGTGTCTCACATCTCTCCTCCTGACTCACTGAATGGGTTTCTTGCTGACTGTCAATGTGTGTCTGTGAGTGAATGTCTACTCTATCTCTCTCCTTATATCACAAATACACGGATTGAAGTTGTCTGCTCCCATGAGAATATTGAATTTCCCAATGCCAATAGGGCCGGGGGTTTCCTGCTTATTCCGCATTTCTGTTAATGGGCTTTTCCTGTGTACCCAGTCTATTCTTCCTACTGTGTCAACATACACAGTTGTGTCCTGTCCTGCAATATAACTGGACAATAGCTAGTATGCATTTGCTAGACATATACAGTCTGTGCTAAATAGTATATGCTTAAATACCCTTTTGTCTTATTGGCCCTTATTCTGATTGGTGCGGTAATATCCGCGTGCGTTCGTGCCGCCAATGTTTTGTGTCTGCGCATGTGCAGAGGCGTCTCTGCGCATGTGCGAGTGGGGCGTACGGCCAAATCCCGCATGAAATGTGAACACTCCGAACAGGGGGTGGAGAGGGGCGTGAAGGGCTATTTGGGCTCATTACCATATGCATACGCCCCGCGTTTCATGGGCGTTCCCATGCAAACGCTGGGCTTACGTATGGTAATGCGGCCGTGACGCACGTGTAGGGGGCGGACATATGACATCGCCGGATGTCAGCTGGCCGCCCAGATCCCTGCTTTTGGACGGAAAAATGTCCGTGTGGTCTGAGGTTGCGGGAGCTGGTGGACCACTCGGTCCTGCATTCGATGGTCTGCAACCATCGAATGATGGGGGAGGTTCCCTGAGATGGAGGAGGCGTATTCCGTGAAAAATACACGTGCGGTCCGTTCGGCCAGCTTCTTACTGCGTACGGATGGAGTTGGCGATCCGTATGGAAGGCGGGGTTTCGCACGCACAGTCCTGGCCGCATATTCGGATCTGGCCGCACCGATCAGAATAAGGGCCATTGTTCTGTTATTTGCATCCTGGGGTGTGAAGTACATTACTTTGTTTATACTTGATGTATGGAACTGGGGAAACCAACATATCTCTATCTGCTAATTAGCATGCCTTAGACATTTTGGGCCTTATTCTGATCGGTGCGGATATTCCCGAATTCTTTCGGTGCGGGCCGCACGCATCGCTGTGCGGCAGCGTGCGGGCATCGTCCGTAGAAACGCCCACGTGTCCGCCGCATTCGGACGGAGTCACTCTTTAAGAACAGGGCGTGTGTACGGACGACATACAAACCATGCGTGTGCGGGGGAAACACTCCGATTCTGCACGGTCTGACCTCGTATGCACGGCCTTCCCGCGTTAGAACGGACGCGAACCGGCCACTACGCACAGATGCGGTGTACTTCCGCATACAACAAGACTACTGTTATCTGAGTTCCCAAATAGATCACATGACACACTTATGCAATTAGCAAACCACTTTGAGAACAGATTGTTGCTCCTGGTCATCTGTTATTTAGCTAATTGATCCTTAAACACTTACAAGCACTATACATTAACCCTAACATTCCCTATGTGGATAAAAATGTTATCTACCCTTTTGCTGTGTACATATCTAAACATCCACATGTTTGTGTGTTAAATGCTTTTTATACTTTTAATGTTAAAGACTAAAATAACACACAGACAACTTCTTAAACAAGTGCAAACTTTTATTCCAACACATAAAAAAAGGACCACTATCACTCGTCCAGCAGCAGGACACAGAGGTCCTCCACATGGGCCGTCATCCGCCTCAGGTCCTCTCTCAAGCTCATGAGAGCCCCTCTTACTCCCTGGGGTGGCTCCTGGTAATCTGTGTGCATGAGAAAGGGGGTACAACATTAATTATGCTACTCACGTACACCTTGTACAGTCAATCCTAAGTACCTACACCACAGGTCTTCAACCTGTGGCCCTCCAGATGTTGTGGAACTACATGTCCCAGCATGCCCTGAGGTTTTTTGGCATGCTCTTATAGGAAAAAATGTGGCAATGCATGTTGGAACATGTAGTTTCACAACATCTGGAGGGCCAAAGGTTGAAGACCCATGACCTACACCATGAGAAATCATACATACAAAAAAAACATTATCCACTCTTGTATGTTATGTCATCAAATATATGATCATGATGCTGCCACCACACACACACACTTGTGTGACATATACATTTCACAATCTATATATCAAAAAACACAACCACACTTGAGGATCACTCACACTTGTCCTGGCCAAAGACTCCTCACTCAACTCAAAACATACACCCACTACAACATGCCACATTGACCCATACATATATACCTGCATGTTACTGCTTAATAGCTAAACTGCATGATAGATAGATAGATAGATAGATAGATAGATAGATAGATAGATAGATAGATAGATAGATAGATAGATAGAATAGATACCACAGGAAAATGCTAGGCTACTTCCTCTGCCCATTACTTCATGATTCCTTGTCACATTTGCCACATAGGTGAAAGGGCAGAACTAATCCGCTTCCATACAACGAACAATTTCTAAGCTCAATCCATCATACATAATACCTTACAAAAATACATGACAACAACACGGGCACACTGGCTAGAGGGGGGCCCATGCAAACTGCCCACATGGGACTCCAGTATAAATCAGGCCTGCCCATATTCCATTGAAGTGTTATTGTTGCTTCTATACAAAGAGCATCCATAAATTAACACTCATCACCTACATGAGCATCCAGATTGCACGTTTGCAGCATGGGCCTATAAGACCAAAGTGTGTCTGTTGTTTTCCATTTTTTGGGACTACTCTTTACTATATTATAGGAAAATTGAATCAGCTGTGCGACATAACAACCTGTACCTAACTCACTAATGAAGCATTATGTCTACTTACCCCTGCCAGGCAGCTCGACCAGGTCGTCCTCCTCCACATTGGGAGGTGGTGGAACATCCTCCAGGGGTAGGGGCACCTCCTCCTCCTCCACTTCCACCTCCTGCCCGACCTCCTGTGCCTCCTCTGTATCCTCCTCTGTCACATAACTGTGGGCCTGTGACTCCTCCTCAATGCCCACCTCTTGTCTGGGCTCCTCAATGGGCATCTCCTCATTGCCCACCTCCTCTGTGGCCTCCGCACTGGCCACCTCCTGGGCCTCCTGACGGGCCTGTCTTGCTCTCTCCCGCACTGTGGGTTAAACATACAAAATGGGTGAGTGTCATTTCACATTGAAATTACTCTAACAAGTACATCTCATAACCACATTATATATGTGTTATATATCACACATATAGTATATGGCTTTTCTATGTCATAAACACCCAATTGACCTCATGTAATATTAATATTAAATAATGTTAAAATGCAAACACTCAATGGCCTAGATGCACTAGCCTTCAAAAGTGATACAATGTAGAGTGATAAACACGCAGCCAATCAGATCCTTCCTGTCATGTCACAGACTGTAGTTGTAAAAGGCCAGGTAGGAGCTGATTGGCTGCCTGTTTGATACTCTCCATTTTAAAAATTGTGAAGCAGACCGAATCCTGCCCACTGTCAATTATATGTATTTGCCCAAAATACTTACAGCGTTGCAGACGCCGCCTCAGAGCCTGCAGACGCTCCGGCTCCCGCCTCCGCAGGTCGGACCATCGCCTCTCCAGTTGGGCGATGGTCCTCCGCACATGAGTGCGGGCGAATATGCGGCGCCGGGCCGCAACATATGCCCGGCGCTTGTCGCGGTTACTAATGAAGGGGCCTACCTGCCCCAGTCTGCGCTCCATAACTCCTACCAGCGCCAGTAGCTCCGCAGTGGAGAAGGGTTCTGCACGCTGGTAGGAAGCCATTTTAGGAGTGGCACTAATCAAACAATCATGTGCTGTCATTGGTTGGTTAGAGTGATATTTGGTATTAACTTTATTGTTAATTTTTACACTAACAGCGTGTATGCGCCCGAACATACAGCTAACCCATTGCATCGCACCCCCATCCTAAACACACAGTCTAAACTAAGATGCAAACACATTATATATAATCTCTAACATTCACCAAACATGGGTATAAGCACCAGGTGAAATAGTCTGCATCACTAGACACTTACACCTAACTCAACAAGGTACTAAACAGCTATTTTATAATGAAAGCTATGCCACAGAAACATAGCAAATAGTGGCAGACCTGTTCCCACAATTACGCCATGGTGCCATGTGTACACTTACCTTCTACTGGGCCATACTACAGAGGTGGAATGAAAAGTAGCTAGAATCCGGGCTGAATTTGGAGTACTTTCACATGTGATTTGGATGCTAGCACTGATTACTTGTGGCTAAGTGGTGGACTGGATTGACATATGGAATGGGTAGTGTCAGTTGTACTACATACCAAACAAGTACACAGTACAGAAGTACCTTCAAATATACATTGCATGTCTGACCTCAGTTGTATTTGGTCATTGGTGTTGGAATCAGCATTTAGCTAATAAATCAGACTTACTGAGTTTGCCAGGTTTTTTGGAAATATTTTTCAACACCAAGGGGCGGCCCGTATGCGCCGCACGGTTGACGCTGGCGTACGGGACGCGGCCGTACGGAACGCAGGTTGCAGCTGATTAACGCCAATTACAGAAATAGTATTTAAAGTTGTCCTAGAAAGGCAAACACTTGTTGCAAACATGCCAGGCTCAGAGTCAGAGGAAGACCAGGTGGTGCAGAATCTCTTGGCACGCATGGAGGCCAACACCACCTATGTCCCCCTCAACCCAGAGGACCCAGATGGCCCATCAACATCAGGCCAATCAGCAGCTGGGCCATCCTCAGCATCAGCAGAATCATTGGGAACACAGCAGGTGGCTTCCCAACAGAGTAGCCAGGCCAGCACTTCAGGTACAGCAACCGGTGGCCGTGGCCGTGGCAGTGCCTGTGGCAGTGGCAGTGCCCGTGGCAGTGGCAGTGCCCGTGGCAGTGCCCGTGGCCGCAGTGGGGCAACAGAGGAACCAACCACAAGAAACATGGCATTTGAACCGTGGGAGCTTGACATCCTGGTGACCCGGGCACGTGATTTAATAGAGTGCCCAGCGGGCAAGTTGACACACACAAGGAGATGGAAGATCTGGGAGGAGATAACGGCGGAGATTAATGCAGTGGCTCCACAAGTTCGTCAGACGGAGCACGTTAAGAAGAGGCAAGTACATGTGTGTTACATTTGAGTAGTACAAGTCCAGTAATGTTTACATTCAATATTAGATGGAGTTGGCCAATGGGTGTTCACGTTGCTTGGAGGCACATACATGTTGGCCATGACATTGAATTGATAGTTATTGGAGGGTGACTGTTTTTGTATCTTCTAAGGGTTGGTTTTAAAAATGAATATAATGTCAGTTTGGTGTCAGTAGCCACATGTTGTATTATGTTTCATATTGCAATGGGTGCTACAGCAAACATGAGTAGTTACATGTATTAATATGTACACTTTGATTGCAGGTGGCACGACTTCAAAGGCAACCTCAAGAAGAAGTTGACCCAGCGGTGGGAACACAGCCAGACCTCTGGGGCTGGCCCCATGCCGTCAAAGCTGGAGCTCACCCCCCTGGAAGAGATGGCCCAGTGCTGTATCGCAGTGGAGGAGGTCCGGGGGGTGAGCACTATAGACAGCGAGTCCCCAGCGGAAGTGATGGCTTCTACGCTTGAAGGTAATTATTTGCCAGGCCATAAGTAGATGTTTTAGATTTGGCATGGAATGTGTGGTAATTGGTAATTTCTCGTTCAACAGCATCCCCACCGCTTGGTCCAGATTCTCTTGAGGAGGTTGTGGAGTCTGTGCCACCTGGCCCCAGTAGCAGGCCCGTGCAGCAGCAGCCGCCGGGATTGTCTGCGGCTGAATTGTCCATGTGGGGCCGTGTGCTGGATAGTATTATGCAGCAGGGAGACTCGGCAACAGAGCGGGTGCGTAGGGCCGAGGAGGTGCTGCAGGGTTTGACCACCAGCCATCAGAGTATTGCTGAGAGCCTGCAGGCTATGAGTGCCACCCAGCAAGCTATGAGTACCAGCCATCAAGCTATTGCTGCTAGCCTGCAGGTGCTGGCTGATCAAGCCCTGCGGCAAAATGACCTCCTCCTCCGCCATAATGAACTTATGGTGGAGCTAGTTAACAGCAATAGGGCCCTAATGTCATCCGCTTCGGGTGCATTACCAACAGCATCACTCCCTGCTGCCAGAGGGGGAAGAACATCCACCCCCTCCCTAGCATGTGCTCCACATGAGCCACCATCGGACTCTGGCCGTGGACGAGGCCGAAGAGCTGCTGCACGTGGCAAGGAGCCTGCCAGGGGCAAACGTGCCCGCAAATGAACTTGTGTCCCCATTAATCTCCACCGTTATGTCTTCCCAAATCTTCCATTGAGCTGTGTGTGTCAGTATCCTGTGTCCGTGCCCAGGGTCACCACTTTTGGCCACGGTTCAAATGTCATGTTTGGTTCACCTGTTGCCCTGTTTCGGCTACCATTACTGTGTGCTGTACTTGAAGTGTTGGTGCTGTACTTTTGTTGTGAAGCCACCTGATGTGTTCCCAATGATTCTGCTGTGGCTATTTATTATATATTATGTAATTTTTGTCCTGGTATGGTACCATTTTTTTTGTTATGGTTTTGAAATTTGTACCAAAGTTGCTTTAATAAATGTTATGTTGGCCCCCCAAATGTCTGTATTAATTGATACATGCAGAAGTGCCATGTGTATTAGTATTATTAATATTAAGTTGTGTGCATTATTTGCAGTGTAAAAGTGTGTGACAAGGGCAGCATGTAAAGTTCCCTTTAAGCAGCAATGCTTCCAATTGTAGCAGTGAGAAGCGTGTAATTAACAAGTAATGGGTAAAGTATGTGATTGTATTGGGTTCAGGTGACATTGGTTGAGGTGCGTCCGCCCTGATTAGGCGTTCCGATTGCCTAGCGCATGACCGAGTGGTGTCCGCAAAGCAATACTAGCCTTTTGGACACCGCACATTTCTACCCTTTTTGTTCGCGTGCATTCGGCGTGCTGTCCGAATGCACGCCTACCCAAATATGTGTACTCCCCCGTGTCCGCCCATGTTTCCGCCCAGTTTAGCCCACTTTGAAACTACGCCCCTGTGTCATTCCGCATGACGCCCATAACACACCCATATTGGCCGAGTGATTGCGGTGCACATTTCTGTACGGGATTAGTGAGAACAAGTACGGAGACCATGCGTGGCACATGCGCGTAGCGTTCTCCACGCATGCGCAGACGGCTAAAAAACGCCATCCGAACGAATTCGGGAATATCCGCACCGATCAGAATAAGGCCCTTTGTCTCCTAAATGAATTCAATTACATTTGATATGTTACCCAGTGGTCATTCATATTATTTAGTAAAACAAAAGCTATTCTACAATGTCTAAATATTAAACTCTGATATCCTAATAATTAAGCTATTCCTATTTTTATATACACATACATAATATATACTATGGTTAAAATCACATTACATTAATGATGGTATAAAACAATATCTATCTTTCTATGCAAGCCAATTGCCTATATGGTAACACTCACCTTAATTATTTACAAATAGGTGTTTAAATAGATACAACACGGTATATGTGACCCAGTGTTAATTCCTGCACAGTAAACTCAAAAGTTCATTTTGTGAACAGGAAACTTCTGTGGACCACTGCAATTTTTTGATAATAAGTCTAACATATTGTGTATCTCTCACATACTGTGTCTCTCTTTCCACACTCTCTCATCCCCATGATTATCGCAGCAGCTTCCTGCAATGTCCTATGACAACAGGGGACTGCAGGCATTCTAACAGGGGAAAGCAGAAGGGTGCATTTTCCTTTCTATTTAGATTTCACACTCTCTCTCATCCCCGAATTGCGATGTGACTCCTTGCAATGTTTTAGCACAACAGGGAATCACATTCGCCCTAACAGGGACAGCAGATAAGAAACTCATCACATCCAACCTGCAAGTTTATTTATGAACTGCAACATAATTAACTTTTTCTTCTTTAGCTGTCAAGGATATATGATCCTTAAAGTAGCAATTCAGCTCATTAATTACAGTATCTAAAGGCCCCCATACATTAGTCGGATGAATCGGGCCGTGAAATCGTCCCAAATAGTCAGCAGGCGGGGCGCCGGTGATCCGGGCATGGGGAGAGGCTGGCAGGGGCAGCGGACACATATGCAGCGGGTGGGGGTACGCCGGTGAACCGGCTACGGGAACAGCTCACGTGCTGGGCAGGAGGACCAGGCAGCCGCAGCTGCAAGGAAGAAAAACCCAATACAAAGAATGGGGAGGCAGTGATTGACTGAGAGCTCTCAGCGTCCCTGTGGTGGATGGGAGCTGAACTAGTTCCCATATGCCGCAGGGACCCCGCCGCTGATTGTCCATATGCCACAGGGACCCCGCCGAGATACGCTGCAGGCCCCCATCCCCGGACCCTGCTTCCCAGGGACCCACAGACCTTATTTTGTCAGTGGCAGATATTTACTGTGCAGGGCGGCAAAAGCCAGGCAGGGCGTTTGCATATAGCTGTGCTCCTGGGGTGTATCAGGGGCATACTAAAGATGCATCTGATTTAAGACTCATCTCTTGCACCAAAGGTAGGGATGTGCAAATGTTCTTGGATAGTGATGGCTGTACAGATAGTTATGTGGGGATGTGGTCAAAAGGTCGACCACTATTGGTCATTACATGCAAAAAGGTTGACACAAGTTTTTTTCCTTTTTCTTTTTTTATTAAACAGACTTGTTCATACATTACCATCCGAGTGGGCATTCAGGGAGAATAAGTGTGCTGAGTGCAGCAAGGCACTGTGGCTCGAGGGGACCTGGTGCACTTATATAGCGTGTCCATGTCAAGCAGTGTGCAGAAAGTATATTAACAAAAAGAATGGAGAGAACTTCCTAAAATTGCACCTTCTATCTATAAGACAATACCAGATAGTAAAAAGGACATACGTATAGGGAAAACAGAGATCCAAAGTTTTAAAAGTCCTTATCCTGATTGCCTTTTAAGGGTAGTCACAAATTTACTCAGAAGGTGGTGTACATGTACAAAACAAGCCATATAGTGTATGGATCTAACTGGTAGATAGACTATTCCAGATGTAGGGTCCCTTGTATATATGATACCCCTTTCACACTGCAGCTCTTAACCGGTATATTGCTGATTTTTTTAGCCTTTTAAAACGGCTACAGCTGCAGTGTGAAAGCACCAGTCTGCATTTACCGGTTACAAATAACCGGTATTTGCAAACGGGTAAAGCAGAGTCTTACACGGTTCAGAGCCGTTTTTTATGCAGGACTCATTCATATGTACTGCACTCATACTGTACATATGTGCATATGTAATGAGCGGCTCATTTCATATGCACTATGCTGTCTTATAGCTACTGTCTGTCCTGCTTTTACACTGCAAACCTGCTTGAGACCTGGTATTTATGTGCAGTGTGAAAGGGGTTTAAAACGGTAATATATCGGTAATATACTGTTTTAAATACCGGTTTAAAATACCGGGTCTCAAACGTTTAGGCAATGTGAAAGCAGCATGAGTTAGTGATACAAATCCTTCTTGTGTGGAGGAATAGATATAGGTGCTCACAGAAAGCTTACTTTGAATTTGCAGGTGAAACAAAGAAAAAAGAGGATTTTGGTACTTACCGGTAAATCCATTTCTCTGAATCAGCAGGGGACACTGGAAGTCACATTGGGTTTTAGAGCTGGGAGTACTGGGAGCTAGGCACTGGTAATTTGTTTAGGGAAGGCTGACTCCTTTCCTCTAAGACCCATCAGCCCCCAGTTAGGAAATTGTCCTACTGGAGGAGATGGTAACATTAAATAGTCAAACTGAGACAACAATCATCAAAACAATCAAACAGTTATGAACAGAACCAAACTTGAACAAGAAACACAACGGACAGGAAAAACCAGAGCTGGGAGGGCGTCCAGTGTCCCCTGCTGATTCAGAGAAATGGATTTACCGGTAAGTACCAAAATCCTGTTTTCTCTATCATGCATCAGGGGACACTGGAAGTCACATCAGGGAGGTTCCAAAGACCATGCCCCGGGTTGGAAAGCTCAGAGGATCCTGCAACACAAGACGACCGAAGGTCATTGAAGCAGAAGCAAAAGTGTTGAACTGGTAAAAGCGAACAAATGTGTTCCTGATGACCAAGTGGCTGCTCTGCAAAGCTGAGAAGCCGTGGCTCCTCTTTGAGCTGCCCAAGATGTACTCACGGACCTAGTGGAATGAACCCTCAAGACAGAGGGAGGGGTCTTTCTCACGTAAACATACGCTTGTGTAATGGTCAAGCGTATCCACCTAGCCAAGGTTTCTTTTGACGCAGGCCACCCTCTGTGGAATGCGTCATATAGTACAAACAGGGGATCTGATTTATGGATAGACGCTGTCCTGGTAACGTAAATCCTGAGAGCCCGAACAACATCCAACGTAGACTGAGATGAGGAATCTCTGCGAAAAGCAGGAACTACGATGGGTTGGTTTACATGGTAAGCTGACACGACTTTTGGAAGAAAGGCTGGGTGTGTCCATAATTCTGCCCTATCCTCATGGAAGATAAGGTACGATGGCTTACAGGATAATGCGCTGAGTTCGGACACTCGGTGAGCTAAAGCTAAAGCCAGCAGCAGCACTTTTTTCCAGATGAGAAATTTTAGAGCCATGTCAAACGTACTAGACTGGAGAAAAGACAAAACCAAACTTAGCTCCCAAGGAGGTGTCGGTGAGACAAAAGGAGGTTGGACCTGTAGAACCCCTTGTAGGAAGGTTTGAATGTCTGGGATGAGCGCCAATCTTTTTTTAAAAAGAATGGAGAACGCTGAAATCTGTACCTTAAGCGATCCCAATCGAAGCCGTGCGTCTAGGCCCTTTTGGAGAAACAATAACAGCCTGGACAGCTTGAATTATCTAAAAGGCCATCCTTGAGATCCACACCAGTTTGCATAGGAGCGCCAAATGCGATGATAATGAGCCGCCGAGGAGGGCTTACGAGCTCTTAACATTATACAGAAAGGGGGTTTGTGGATCTGCACAGACTCAAAACATCAGTTCAGAACATTTAAATGGAAACCATCTATATGACCAATATATTGGACTACTTCTCCACCGTTGTGGTAGTCTTGGATTGGCGGTGGTGCGCCCAACACATTCAGTATTGTGACTGAATAAGAGGGGTTTTGTTTGCTAAGAGCAAACTGAAAGACAAATGTGCCTTTTTGGGCGCACTCTTTTGTATACTATTGATATGATATGATTATTTGGTACTTATGTAGTATCTGGGCTGCCGATTTCTAAATCGGGTCGGATCGGGAGATCGCATCGCATGCGACCATGCGATTCGATGCGATGCGATGCGATGCGATGACCCGATTTTTCCATAGGAATCAATGTTAAAATGGACTGAGTCCATTTTAACATGGAATTCAATGGGAAAAATGGGTCCTTTTCATACCCCTACTATCCAAGTGGGCATGGAGTTGGATATAAACCTGTGGCGAGCGTAGCGAGCCACCGAGCCCGAAGCGTGGCGAGCGAAGCGAGCCCCGCGAGGGGACGAATACCGTCCCCTCGCGGGGCTCGCTTCGCTCGCCACGCTTCGGGCTCGGTGGCTCGCTACGCTCGCCACAGGTTTATATCCAACTCCATGCCCACTTGGATAGTAGGGGTATGAAAAGGACCCATTTTTCCATAGGAATCATTTTAACATTGATTCCTATGGAAAAATCGGGTCATCGCATCCGATATCGGATGCGATATCGGATGCGATGCGATGCGATATCGCATCGCATCGCATCTGATTGTATGCCTTAACTTAAGGCATACAATCAAAAAATCGGCAGCCCAGATACTACATAAGTACCGATTATTTATTTAATACATAACTTTTATTAGACTCTACACCAAAAATATTTCAGAGGCAATGTTAGTTACTCCATTATACAGTCAAATCCATATTGTACCTCTATTGTCAAAACCATAATAAAAATTTATTTCAAATAGATGGAATTGTTTAGACTTGGTGCTTATCTTGTGCTGTCTATAATTTTTCTTCAACAGACATTATCTTTATATACACCCTATTAGCTTCCTTAGTCTCTCGCAATAACCATCTAAAAAATGCACATATTAGTATATCTGCACAACAGTATGTTGCTACTATTTTTTTTAAACGATTTTCTCATATTTTATTGAAAAATATTTTCGCATAAGTGTCCTCAGAAGCCCGCGTGAAAATAGTGCTCCAACAACCTGTGGCTCCTATGTATCTGCTGTTTGAACACCTTGCCTATGTTACCAGCTGACTATTCGCTAGGAGTCTCCTCTCTAGTTACTAGGCCAGCCCCTAACCGGCACAGTTGGAATCTGGCCGAAGCTGAGGTGCATAGGTAACCTTTCGGCAATGGTGTCAAATGAGAGTACCAGGTTGGTTGTGTCTGGGAGCTAAGATATAGATCACTTCTGCTTTCCAATCCAGCAAAATGTGCCCCCTGTTGCTTTTCAGTATTGCAGGGATAGCATCAGGGACTGGGTGGATGAGAGAGTGATAGAAAAGGTGGATAACAGTAGCAGAGTGTCAGATCACCTGTCAACCAGACTTCTGCTTTCAAGGATCTGTCAAGACATCGATTCCTTGATGAGAGAGTCTTTTGTTATCAGGTGTATATCTGGCGAGAAGGGTGTTTAGTTAAGAATTTAAATAGAAAAGTGCCCAGTATTCGACCATTAGGATTTAGGATAAACGATAATCAGATACACTCGTAGTTGTTTGGCACCCTTATGGGTGGAAGTTCCCTGCACCACAGAGGATGTTATCTCTCTTGAATACTTTGTCACTACAAGTTATCATGCAAATATGTATACATTTTGTATCCACTGTACCGTGATACTCTGAGACAGGGTTGTATAGATTAGACCGAACACACTTCTTATGTTGGTTTTGAATATATTCTATAAGCAGACAGCTTAAATCTCACGTCCACTGAGTTGGATGGTGTGTACAGATTATCTATTACTCATAGAATTTCTGGTCAGAATTTCAGCCTTATTATACACTAAACACAAAATATATATCACAGTTGTATAGTACAAATCTCTTATTGGTCACCTATGAGTTTAAATTCTGTGGCAGCTGTTTTGGCAATTTCCGATGTATAGCGATTTCGCTGCTATTATTGCCACTGCGAACCTCTCACTGATTTACACCGACAACACTGCACCCAAATCGCCCACATCAAACTGTTGCTCAATAAACCCAGTTCTTAATAATGAAGGCTGGGTTGTATAGATTGGACCAAACACACCTTTTATATATATTGAATATATTGTATTATAAGCAGACAGCTCAAATCTCACGTCTACTAAATTGGATGGTGTGTACAGACTATCTGTTACTCATGGACTTTCTGGTCAAGATTTCAGCCTTACTATACACTAAACATATATATATCACAGATGTCCAGTGCAAATTTCCTGTTGGTCACCTATGTGTTAAATTCTGTGGCTGCTGTTTTGGCAATTTATGATGTATAGCGATTCTGCCGCAATTATTGTCACTGAGAACCTCTCACTGATTCACACTGACAAAACCGCATCCAGATCACCCACATCAAACTGTTGCTCAGTTAACCCAGTTCTTAATAATAAATACCGCGGTTGTTGTCACAGGGTTTTCACCAGAGGATCAATTAATCTTTACAGCTCAGCTATTGTAACATGCAAATCTTTGCTGCTTGTCTTCAAACAATTGGAATCTGACACAGAAATCCTGCTCACGGCTGGCAGTAATTCACAATCAGCACTACATAAGTCAGAGTTTTATCAGTAGGTCATACTATTGTTGATTCTTCTGGCACACTTTTATAACATACACCTTTGCTGTTAATTTATATCAGTTAAAGTCTGACACAGATAAAACTGGCAATAGTCTATAAATACAATTCACGGGGATGAGGACACTTATTACTGAATGCACATCACTGCAATTGCTAATGCATGCGGGGAAGGAGTAAATCTCCTGCTGTTTGCTCAAATAATTCAGGTAACTGCTGGGCAGTACGGACCACTCGCCGGCTCAGTAGGAGCTGCGGCGGGCGTTACCTTCCCGGAGCTGCGGGTGTCTCAGGCTGAATCCTCGCCGTATGCTACATGCTCCGTTCATCTGCTACTACCCCTGGGTGATGTGCTCGGTGGCTGGATACGTTTCGCCCGGTCGGCTTCCTCAGTCCGCCATCGGAAATTGCCAAAACAGCTGCCACAGAATTTAAACTCATAGGTGACCAATAAGAGATTTGTACTATACAACTGTGATATATATTTTGTGTTTAGTGTATAATAAGGCTGAAATTCTGACCAGAAATTCTATGAGTAATAGATAATCTGTACACACCATCCAACTCAGTGGACGTGAGATTTAAGCTGTCTGCTTATAGAATATATTCAAAACCAACATAAGAAGTGTGTTCGGTCTAATCTATACAACTCTGTCTCAGAGTATCACGGTACAGTGGATACAAAATGTATACATATTTGCATGATTTGCATATTTACAGTGACAAAGTATTCAAGAGAGATAACATCCTCTGTGGTGCAGGGAACTTCCACACATAAGGGTGCCAAACAACTACGAATGTATCTGATTATCATTTATCCTAAATCCTAATGGTCGAATACTGGGCACTTTTCTATTTAAATTCTTAACTAAACACCCTTCTCGCCAGATATACACCTGATAACAAAAGACTCTCTCATCAAGGATTCGATGTCTTGACAGATCCTTGAAAGCAGAAGTCTGGTTGACAGGTGATCTGACACTCTGCTACTGGTATCCATCTTTTCTATCACTCTCTCATCCACCCAGTCCCTGATGCTATCCCTGCAATACTGAAAAGCATCAGGGGGCACATTGTGCTGGATTGGAAAGCAGAAGTGATCTATATCTTAGCTCCCAGACACAAACAACCTGGTACTCTCATTTGACCAGCGGTGTAGCTAGGTGCCATGGTGCCCGGAGCAAGGACATATTTTGCACCCCCCCCCCCCCCCCCGGTAATGAATTGGGGGCGTGGCTAACATGTGTTGGCATGTTACATTTCAAAAGAAAAAAATTAAAAAAGAAGACACTATTTAAGACACTGTAACGGAATCTGCTGCGCTATATAAGACGCTGTAACGGAATCTGCTGCGCTATATAAGACGCTGTAACGGAATCTGCTGCGCTATATAAGACGCTGTAAACGGAATCTGCTGCGCTATATAAGACGCTGTAACGGAATCTGCTGCGCTATATAAGACACTGTAACGGAATCTGCTGCACTATATAAGACGCTGTAACGGATTCTGCTGCGCTATATAAGATGCTGTAACGGTATCTGCTGCGCTATATAAGACACTGTAACGGAATCTGCTGCGCTATATAAGACGCTGTAACGGAATCTGCTGAGCTATATAAGACACTGAAGGAATCTGCTGCGCTATATAAGACACTGACGGAATCTGCTGCGCTATATAAGACACTGACGGAATCTGCTGCGCTATATAAGACGCTGTAAGGGAATCTGCTGTGCTATATAAGATGCTGTAACGGAATCTGCTGCGCTATATAAGACACTGACGGAATCTGCTGCGCTATATAAGACACTGACAGAATCTGCTGCGCTATATAAGATGCTGACAGCTGTAAATAAATAAATATATATACAGATAAAGATATATACTGTACAGCACAGCAGGGCGGCAGCAGAAGCCAGAGAGATTCACTGTGCAATACCATGCTGTCCTCCTAGCGCCTGATTCTGAGCTGGAAGCAGAGCGGCCACATCTGACAGATTTAATACTACCTTATGTGCGGATTCAGTATTGAATCCCGGCGGTCGGGATCCCGGCGTTCAGAATCCCGACGCCGGAATCCCGACAGCCGAAATGCCGACAAGGGGGGGACGTGGATCGCCCCCCCTTGCGGGCTCGCTGCGCTCGCCACGCAGCGGGCCCGGTGCCTCGCTACGCTCGGCACACTAATTTATTCTCCCTCCAGGGGTGTCATGGACACCCCAGGTGGGAGAAAGTGTCGGCATTTCGGCGGTCGGGATCCCGACCGCCGGGATTCTGAACGCCGGGATCCCGACCGCCGGGATCGTAACTGCATCCCTTATGTGCCCATCTCTGCCATTATCTTCCTGTCATCATGCACATGGTCACGGTGCCCACTGCTGTCTTGGCTGCTGTCCTCATTTGCATTGGCAGTTACACCAAGCATGTACTGGAAAAGATACCTCTGAGACATACTACCCATCTCTGTCCACAAAACTCAACCATGCCAGGCTTACAGGATACACTGAAACGGATGTGTTGAGTTCCGTGCATCTGCACAACATCCAGGTGACTGCCTCTGGGAGAAGTGTGGAGTGCTGCTGCGCTGCCCGGAAGCCGGACCGAGCAGCAGCAGCAGCAATTTAGACAGGAGAGAGTCAGCCGCCTGAACGGTGTGCTTGGCGGCAGGGACCGCCGGGCGAGCAGAGCAGTATACAGGCGCTGGGGCAGGGCAGCCGCCGCACACGCTGCCCGCTGACGCCTCTGCATCCAGGTGACTGCCTCTGGGAGAAGTGTGGAGTGCTGCTGTGCTGCCCTGAAGCCGGACCGAGCAGCAGCAGCAGCAATTTAGACAGGACAGGAGAGAGTCAGCCGCCCGGACGGTGCGCTTGGCGGCAGGGACCGCCGGGCGAGCAGAGCAGTAGACAGGCGCCGGGCAGGGCAGCTGCCGCGCACGCTGCCCGCCGTTACTGTTATAGTATTTAGTATGATCCTCCTTATGCAGGGATCATTTGCGGAGGGGGGGCGGGCCGGCGGCGCCATTCGACCAATCGGCGCCCGGAGCATGAGCTCCGGTGGCTCCGCCCTCCCTACACCTCTGCATTTGACACCATTGCTGAAAGGTTACCTATGCACCTCAGCTTCGTTTAAAAAAATAGTAGCAACATACATAGTTACATAGTTACATAGTAGGTAAGGCTGAAAAAAGACTTGCGTCCATCTAGTTCAACCTGGTATAGATATCCATTGCACAACATACTGTTGTGCAGATATACTAATATGTGCATTTTTTAGATGGTTATTGCGAGAGACTAAGGAAGCTAATAGGGTGTATATAAAGATAATGTCTGTTGAAGAAAAATTATAGACAGCACAAGATAAGCACCAAGTCTAAACAATTCCATCTATTTGAAATAAATTTTTATTATGGTTTTGACAATAGAGGTACAATATGGATTTGACTGTATAATGGAGTAACTAACATTGCCTCTGAAATATTTTAGGTGTAGAGTCTAATAAAAGTTATGTATTAAATAAATAATCATATCATATCAATAGTATACAAAAGAGTGCGCCCAAAAAGGCACATTTGTCTTTCAGTTTGCTCTTAGCAAACAGAGCTCTTAACATTGTGGGAATAACAAATCTTGGAATTCCTCTGGCCCTTAAGACCTCGGTTGAATGTCCACGAGATTACCAGGGCATCGTTCTCTATGATGTGTGAATACCTTGTCCTCGCTACGCACCTGGGGAGCTGATGATTTCTTTGAGATGCCATCAGATCTACCTCGGGAGTTCCCCAACGATTTGTGAGCTCCAGAAACACCTCAGGATGTAGGGCCCACTCTCCCTGGTGGAGATCCTCCTGGCTGAGAAAATCTGCCTCCAGGTTGTCGACTCCCAGAATGAACATGGCGGTGAGAATTACCTGCATGCTTTCTGACCACTGCAGGATCTTGGATACCTCCGCCATGGCCATTCTGATTCTCGTGCCCCCCTGTCGGTTCACATAGGCCACAGCTGTGGCGTTGTCCGACTTTATCTTCACCGGCCTTCCTCGAAGGTAATCCTGCCGCTCGCAAAATTTGTAGATCGCCCTTAGCTCCAACACATTGGTGGATAATTGACTCTCTCTGAGGTTCCAACTACCCTGGAGACGAAGACTGAGCACCATTGCACCCCATCCTTGGAGACTGGCATCTGTGTTTAGCAGGACCCAGTCCCAGATGACGATTCATGTCCCTGTCTGAAGTGATCCGAGTGGAGCCACCAAAGTAAGGACTGACGAGCCGGAGCTGATAACCAAATTAGTCTGTGTAGAGATAGATGTGAACCCGCTCCTTTCCTTAGGAGATCCAGTTGGAAAGGTCTTGAGTGGAACCGTCCCCATGTTAAGGCTGGGAAGGAAGCCACCATCTTCCCTAGGAGCTGTACACAAAGGTGAAGCTGAACCTAATGTGGTTGCAGGACCTTTCGGTTCAGCAGCTGGATGGCACGGATCTTGTCCTCTGGCAAGAACACCCTCTGTGCTGTGGTGTCCAACCAGAGTCCTAGGAACAAAATCCTGAGGGTCTGGACCATCAGCAGCGCGTGTTCCTCCAGTACAGCAGCTGACGGTGCCTTGATGAGCAGATCATCCAAGTATGGTATTATGGTCACCCCCTGATGTCGGAGTGAGGTGATAATGACCGACAGAATTTTTTTTGAAGACCCTGAGTGCCGACAATAACCCAAACCGCTTTCCAGTCGCTCAAATAAGCATTCATTTCATCTCCTGTCCTGAAACAACTGGACATTTTCAGAACCTTTATTTATTAACAGTTTCTTATATAGAGCAGCAGATTCTGTAGCGCTTTACAATAGTAGACAGTGATAAAACAAACTGGGTAACAACAGACAGACTTGGGGGAACAGCAAGCTGGCTGGAAGCTGTTTATTTCATGGGGAGACCCCCCACTACAGAATGATTACTTGGGTGTAAGATACAGTTCTGTCATTTTTCCCTTTTATTTTGTTTGAGATGTACTTCTCTTGTGTGCACTTTTAAAATCTTTGTAACCATCCTGTAACCATTTTTATCAATAAAAGCTCTGTAGTATTTCTAGGAATAAATAATACATATTTCCAGTTTCTGATGCTGTGTTCTTAGGACCTAAGCCAAAGAATAGTGGTCAATGTTACCTTTGTTTTATACTGTATTGTGTGGTCAGGGGCAGCAAGGCGCACTTGCGCAATTTGAATGCGCTAAATCAGGCTTGCTGGTGGCAGCGTACCTCATAGAGGAGACTCGTGTGTCCAAAGTGAACCCCAGTCATGTCCGGAGCTGCTCAGATTGACATATCTGCAGAGGCGACCGGTGGGTCTGTGACAATGGCAGATGTAACATGTGCAGAGAGAGTTAAATTTGGGTGGTGTGTGTTGAAACTGAAATCTAAATTGCAGTGTAAAAATAATGCAGCCAGTACTTACCCTGCACAGAAACAAAATAACTCACACAAATCTAACTCTCTGCACATGTTACATCTGCCCCACCTGCAGTGCACATTGTTTTGCTCATTTTCCAAACAAATCGGTACTGCGATCAGATCTGAATAAAGCCAATATTTTGATGATGCGAGACCATCCATGTGGGTTCTTCTCATGGAATAAACTTAAACCAGCAGAGTTGCCCTTCAGCTCCACGGGAGGTTTCTGTCCTCCCTGAGCTCGCCTTAGGACACCTGCGTTACGGTTCCTGGCCAAACTGTTGGCAATTAAATTGGCAAGTCCAGCTCCACAGCATCCATCACTGGCCCACTGAGGTAATTTGAGGAAATTATAATGGTAGCATTAACAAGCCTCCAGTGCCTTGAAGAAATTGTCACTTCCAGAAGCTACATTATGGGCTCCAGTCTCCTGTTACCTCTAGCCTCCTGTGCTATTGCCTGTGCCTTGCTATTGCACCTGCCAATCAGATCTCTCCACCTTCTGCCTATTTGACTCCAGTGCACTCTTAGTTTACTTGCTGTCCGTCCTTGGCATCCGTAGCACAGGATGATATCCTGACCATTTATTCCCAGGCCGGTTTCCTGACCATTGGTTCCCAGGCCAATACCCTGACCGTTGGTTCCCAGACCAATACCCTGACCATTGGTTCCCAGGCCAATACCCTGACCATTGGTTCCCAGGCCAATTCCCTGACCATTGGTTCCCAGGCGAATACCCTGACCATTGGTTCACAGGCCAATACCATAAACATTGGTTCCCAGGCCAATACCCTGACCATCGGCTTCAACATTGATATCGAGAACATATGAGGGCCGAGACCTATCAGTGGCAGCGAAAACTATATCCCCTGTAGAACACTGCCAACTGGTTAAACTCCGTGCCTCTGTACTGGGTATTTGCTAATTCTGCAATACTGTCTGTGCCTCAGTGTGCTAACATTTAACCATCCTGCTATACCTCTCTTTACCAGAATATGCATCCAAGATATCTCAGACCTCCCAAATTTTGCTTCTCAGCATCCACAACTGACCCACTGAGGTCAGAGCTGGGAACACAAGTTTACCCAGACCTGACACCATTCTTCTTCTGAGTCAATACCTTTCTTTTCTATCTATCCCATATTTGGATGTACCAGCAAGCAGTTTCTAAAATTTGAAAGGATGTTCATCAAGCCCCTAAAGAAAACATTATAAAATCTTTGCAAATCAGAAGAAAAAAGTGGTGCCTCAGTTACGAGTAGGAGAAAGAGTAAGGCTATCGACATGAAATCCTCATCTTCACCCTTGACTTTTTTTTATTAAAACCTGGTCTCCATGGACCACCCACTTTGAGGCAGAACCTCCACTAAACACTATATGAATACTTAGTCATATTCATCCTATTTCATATCACTATATAATCATCACACGCAGATAGATCCAGCCGGCTACCCCCCCCCCCCCACACACACACACACACACTCCCTCTTCTCCTTCCACTCTTTTCCTCCCCATACAATTCCTCATATTTTAATACTTGACCAAGACCAAGCACCTTACTCAACCGTTGCTCATAGATATTTCATCCTAGTTTTACTAATTTATGCACACCACTACTAAGCACTAACTCACTCACTGTTTAACTTCATGATTTGACTGTTTTGTTCTGTACATGTACAGTATGTGCACTGGTTGTAGATCTGTATTATCTGTATCTAATTTTTGCTTACTTTAAAAACTAATAAAAATGTTCTAAAAAAAGAAATCCTCATCTTCAGGTCCTTTCTATGATGTTTGCTCCCTGTTGGACCATTTATAATCACAAAGGTCATTAACTCATGCCCCTTTCAGACCGCACTTAAAAACCGGTATTTTGACGATTTTTAACCATTTTAAAACGGTAATCTGTGCGGTCTGAAAGTTGCAGGACCACTTTACCCTTTTACAAAAGCCGTTTTTGTAAAACGTTTAAAATGGAGAGTCCTACCCGTTTTAGACCCGGTATTTTGGCATCAAAATCGGGTCTGAAACGGTATTTTAGACCCAGCTGGGTCCTAAATTCAGCGCAGTGAATATTTAATGAGCGCTCATTAAATATTCAAAGCACTGGAGCACATAGCACATCCCCAACCCCCCCACCCCGCAATGTGTTTAAGACCCCCTCCCCTCCGTGCAGCCGGTACCTCCCGTTGCAGATCCCGGCAGTACTGTATGGGCGGATGCACTTATGAAAAAAAGTGTCTTTCGGAAAATGGCTGCCCCATAGGAAAACCTGTTTAAAAAACTGTCTTTCGTATGGGGGCAACCATTTTCCGAAAGTCGCTTTTCTTATAAGAAAAGTGACTTTTGGAAAATGTCTGCCCCCATACGAAGGACAGTTTTTTTAAACAGGTTTTCCTATGGGGCAGCCATTTTCCGAAAGACACTTTTTTTCATAAGTGCATCCGTTTTCACAGTACTGCTGGGACCTGCAACGGGAGGTACCGGCTGCATGAAGGGGAGGAGGGGGGGTTTCTTAAACACATTGGGGGTGGGGGGTGGTGTGATGTCAACCCTAGGGGGGGGGGGGGAATGTTAACCCGCGGGGGGGAGGTGATGCTAACCTTAGGGGGGAGGGGGGCGCGATGTTAACCCTGGGGGGGGGGGGGGGTGTGTTTTGATGTTAACCCTGGGGGGGGGGGGGGGATTGCGCTGAAGACTGCACTGTATTTGGAAAGTTTCCAAAAATGGGTCTGCCAGTGTCAAAAAAATGGCACTTAAACGGTGATAGCGTTTAAGAGATGCAGTGTGAAAGGGGTTTTACCTGACAGACCTGTTTTCAAATACAGGGTCAAAGCCAGTTATGCGGTCTGAAAGCATTGATATTCCAAATACCTTTTTTTAATTTAATTATTTAATTGCTAAAGCCTTTGGATTTTAAATCACTTTCAGATCATACTCTCAAAGGGTCCTAAAGTTCAAACTCTGCATGGAGATAGATTTTGAAATTGAAAAAAATCCTGGATACCTGCTTTTGTTATGGATTTCTTCAATATTTAATTAATTGAAAATAATATTGACCATTATTCTGGTTTACTTGGTAAGCTGTCCCGCTGGCAGAGAAATCATTCGATGGTCACCGACCATCGAATGATTTCTTCAAGCCACCGCAAATATAAGTCAGTGGAGACTGACTTATATTTGCACCATTACGCCGAAGAGAGGGTGGGCAGCTGGCGTCATGTGACGTCAGCCACCCGCCCTGGCACACCTCCTCCCACTCATACTCCCATGGGAATGCCCAACATTTTCATGGGGACGCCCATGAAACCCTGGGCGTTCCCATGGGTTACACCTGGGCCTGCTGCCCCACGCCCGCACAGCCCCGTGTGAATGGCCCGGCAACACTGTAAATCACAGAGGCCATTCGCACAGTGGACTTGCACATGCGCATAAAAGACTGTGCGCATGCGCAGTCCATCAACCATCGGACCGGGGCCGAAATCTGCTCTGTTCGAATCAGAATGAGTCCCATGGTCCAAAAGAAAGGACTTTGTTATTCTCTGAAGATGTTCACATTTCCTGCCAAGTCAAAAGAATGTCCAAAGGCCAATTCTAAATGGTGGGAGGTATTGTCATGAAACAGTCATTGACATTGTCATTGACTTGCATAGTCGCCAGCCCATTCGCACAGAGTAGGGCGGGGACGGCAGCACGGGTCACACCCATTGGAATGCCCAGTGTTTCATGGGCGTCCCCATGAAAACACTGGGCATTCCCTTGGTAATTCGGCCGTGACATGGGTGGGCAGCTGACCAGATGTCAGCTGCCCATCCTGTTCACGTACCAGGGCACCACAAATCTAAGAGTGATTTAGATTTGCAAATGCTTTAGAAATCATTTGATGGTTGGCGACCATCAAATGATTTCTGCCCTGCATGCAAGGCTGCAAATGGAGGTTTATGCAAAACATCCATTCGCATGTGTGTAAGGACATTCGTTATGCAAGGGGAGGATGGACATTCGTGCGGGCAGCATTTACTTGGCTCGCAAAGCTGCAAATTTTGCAGCTTTGCGAGCCAACTAAGTCAGTCAACCAGAATGACCCCCTAGTCTGGCCAAACAAAGGTACACATCCGTGACATCTTGTTAAAAAAACAGTGAAAAAACCTATGTCGACCTTTTGACTGTCGACCTAGCCCATGTCGACCTTAACCCATGTTGACCTTGCTGCATGTCGACCTAGTGATGTCGACCCAATGTTTGTCAATCTAGTTGTTGTCGACCCAACCCCTTCTGTCTGCCCTATCAGTTACAGATGGAGTGCCTCTCCGCTAGCTGGCGATCGCTGGTGGAGAGGTGCTTCATTGCCGGTCCCCATCAACATGGTGGAGGGGAACACTTTCACTGCCCATCTCTGCTTCAGGGAGACAGGAAGGGATCGGGGGAAGCTGCAGAGGGTCCGTCAGAATGGGGCACGCAAGCGTCTCATGCGCCCTTTCGGCGGATGGCTGCAGCTGGTGATTCTATTGCCAGGAGAAGCTCCGACCTGAGCTGCTCCATCTGTATGTTTCTATTGGAAAGTTTTCCAAGACACTCTAAAAATGGAGCCTTCCTACCAAGGATGCTGGGAACAAGGAATGATGAGTTCCTTTGCTCTTCCTTTTCAGAGAAACCAATGAGACACTGCACAAAATGAAGCATCAACATCCTATCCTAAAGCAAAGTGAGTTTACACTTTATCTTTTAACAATTACATTGTGGCTAATCTGGATTGTTGAGAGTTTTTGACATTTAATTTATGCAGTTTTAGGGTATTCGGTAGTGTTATTAGTATTTTCTAAATTAAAACAATAATATTTCAATTGTATTAAATAGTGTTACCTGACAATGTACTGCAAGGTTACTGGATGTTTTCAGTAATTTATCTGTTGGTCAGTTTTATGACAGTGGTAACTATGACAACATTAAAGTCCTTGCTTCTTAATATTGGGACAATATTTTTTACCTTGTGTCTTGAAGCTATATAATCTATATAATCAATGTTATACATTGTATTTAGATGTTATTTCCAACATTCAAATCATCTCCAACACCATTGGACAGCTGCGATTCTGTGACCCGAATGGCAGGAGATTTCAATAACTGATTTTTAAGGGAATTTATAATGAAGCTTTACCAGGACAAAGGCTCTGGTAAGAGCCCACAAAGCTGATAGCACACACTAACACTCTGGTTCCGGTCCACCATAGGTAGATGTGGTAAGAGTGGAATACATAGGAATAAACTCTGCACTAGATTAGTCCATAGGCCCTAGATACATAAGCATTCTAGAGAGATCAATGGAGGACAATAATGGGGACCCTGGAGAAAGTTTACAAACACATAACCCAGATCCGCTACTGTTTAATAAATACTATTGGTTGAGAACACGTGAAAAACCCAGAATGTGTGTCAGTGTGAATAGATTATTCTGGGTCCAGAGTCTGATTAAAGGTTTATGGAGAAAGTCTCCACGTAACCTAGGAGACGAAACGCATTGACGTCATCACTACTGGACGTTTGGGCTGTCCGCTGCTGTCCACGAGATTGCTGTAATCACAGCTTCTGGTGTCTCACTAGGGTTTCCGCCCAGATACAATCTTTGCCGTCTGCTCAATCAGGACGCTCCTGCCGCATGTGGAGGAAGTGCTGGCTGCCGGTGCCCAGGAGAGGTGCCCCACACAGGACAATCATCAGCCGCCCCCTCCGACTGGAGCAACCAGCAGACCAAGCAACGCTACAGACTGCTAATGACACTGCAATTAATCCTTGCTCGCTAAATCCAATTCTGAATGCGTGTTTTCCTACATGCGAATTGACTGCCGGTTATTTATGCATTTTGTCCACCTAGTAACCAATATCATATTATGGACTTTCTGAACTATTAACAACTACTAACAATTTCTGGACACCATCATTCGTTATGCGCTTATACATAACATTGGCTATACCCTTTCTTGTTATTTACTAACAGCTGAGCTCCCCAAACCATATGTCCAGCCCTAGTTCTATTTAGAACCAGCCACTATATATAATATACATTTCTTTGTTTATTTATATATAATTTTTTTATAAAATTTTGCATTTTTTATGTTTCTGTGTATTGTATATTGTGTTTTTATGATATCTTTTAAAATATAAAATTTGTACTATTCAAGCAGTGTGTCCTGATTCATCCATTTTCTGCACAGCAGTTCTTTATTCGGAGTACTTTAAAAGAAAAACATATAGGGCCTTATTTTGGTTCATTCTTTCTGACAAAATCCTTCTTAGATGGGCAAAACCATGTGCACTGCAGGTGGGGCAGATGTAACATGTGCAGAGAGAATTAGATTTGGGTGGGGTTTTATTTCAAAGTGAGATCTATATTGCAGTGTAAAAATAAAGCGGTCAGTATTTTCCCTGCACAGAAACAAAATTATTCACCCAAATCTAATTCTCTCTGCACATGTTACATCTGCCCCCCCCTGCAGTGCACATGGGGCCTTATTTTGGTTCATTCTTTCTGACAAAATCCTTCTTAGATGGGCAAAACCATGTGCACTGCAGGTGGGGCAGATGTAACATGTGCAGAGAGAATTAGATTTGGGTGGGGTTTTACTTCAAAGTGAGATCTATATTGCAGTGTAAAAATAAAGCAGTCAGTATTTTCCCTGCACAGAAACAAAATTACTCACCCAAATCTAATTCTCTCTGCACATGTTACATCTGCCCCCCCCCTGCAGTGCACATGGTTTTGTCCATCTAAGAAGGATTTTGGGCCTTATTCTGGTTGGAGCGGCCGGGCCGTACGCGTACGTCCCGGGATTTTTTATGATCTGCGCATGCGTACATTCGCTAATGCGCAGGCGCGAACACTCCACAACGCTTACGGACGGGCCTCTACGTGCGAAAAAACCTATACGCGAGTGTACGGGCATTGGGGGCGGCATAGGGGCGTGAAGAGGGGAGCGGCCGAAATAATGAGGGAAAATGGGCGTAAATATGGGCGTACACGGGGGTGTGCACCAAAAATGAGCGGTGCTACTACCGCACGATCGACTAAGGCACCGTTCATTTCGGACACAAAACAGGCGGCCGCCAACCGCCATCTCAAACCACCCCTACAGATACCGCATGCCAGCGTACGCCTGGGTTTGCTAATTTACGCTGATTACTACTCAAACACATACACCTGAATGTAATAAGCAATGCTGCAGTCTATTAAGTCCAAACCATGATTTCACTACCTGCAAGCCACACACAGCACTCAAACACATTGGAAGCTTATCTTTCTATACTTCTCTACATTTAAAGGTTTGTTTAATTTAAGGTAAGAATCTTTTTAAGACCTGCTTATATATGCTAAGGTAGCTATTTGCTAAACAGTTACACACATTCACTACGTGCTTTCATAGACTTTACACAGTAGCACACTCAATTTACACAAGTCGACATGTGTCAACGTGTTCACTCTAATACAAACATAGGTTTTGTATTTATGATACAATAACATAAACCACATCTAACACCTACAAAGGATGTTTCAGCAATGTTTTAAGCCCATGCCCACTATTTTGCACACAATCTTTGTATAGTACCCAAAATACAGAACTGTACCACTATCTGATCTGCTATGAATTGGATTTGACTACACTCTGGATGTAAGATGCCACCAATCACATTATTGCACTCACATCTCTCTAACAAAGGATTCCTACATCTGCTTATGACACTGTAAAATCATATATATTTAAAAACTTATACATGTTTCTTCACAAGCAATTTTATCATGTTTGGCCGATTCACACATCTTTTTTTAGGGAGGACACATATGCATTCCTACACAAATGTACCTTTTGACCCTTGTTTGTCTGCCTCACCCACTCCATGAGGAAAGCATTGTTCTGGACCTGCTTTTACCTACTACTGTAGGAGCTACCTCACCTGCACACAAACTGCTTTTTCACCTATTAAGTTGCTCTGCACATGTGCTGACACAAACTAATTAGCAGGGAAAAGTTGGATAGGAACATGGGAATGACCATGGAGAGGGTTACACATGGGAAACTTCGACCACACTTCAACAAATGTTCAAAAATACCCTGGTCAGTAAGTACACATAAATCTAGTATTTGTTTCACACAAGAAATTACACATACAACAATTTTGTTTTAATTGGTAAAATAAATTTATTTGCTGTTCAGCATCACAGCTTAGTAGACAGTCACTTTCATGTCATAAATCAAATAAACAAATAAAATAGACACAAAAATAAAAAAAACAGCCAGAACAAGAGGTTGCATATCTCCAAACATGTGTTACCCTGCAAATGCAATGGTGAAGGAAATGGGGACACCAGAATACGTACTGCAACAACCAGGGTGAATACTAAGCAAGATAAACACCACCAAAAATGTATCCTGCATTTGTAGAGGTCAAAATAAGAACTTTAATGCCCATGGCACGAAAATGGATAGATGGCCAACTCAGGAAGTGGATGTCCAGTGCAATTTAAACATTTGGGGTCCAACCACAGAGGAAGTGAACCAGGTCTCATTATTTGGGCCCTTTTCTCCCCCTTTTAGATGGGGCCTTGGGGACAGGGGCCTTTGGGTCAGATGGCTTGCGGCGTCTTCCCCTAGTGGACACAGGAGGGTCAGCAGAGGTGGAAGGTTGGGGAGCAGCTTGGGGTGGGCCAGCAGATGGGGGATTGTCCCTTAGGGACCTGGCGGTGGGCAGCAGCTCCGCAAGAATGTCATTCAGGCGGCTGAGGTGTTGGCCAATGTTTTGCATGCCAGCCGCCAGAGTGTCATTAATGCGGTTGAAGGCCTCACACTGCTGCCTGTTTGTGGCCTTCCAATCCTCCAAAAATTCCCCAATCTGCTGCTGACGGAGCGCA
Organism: Crinia signifera; assembly: GCF_055691185.1. Taxonomy (NCBI): domain Eukaryota; kingdom Metazoa; phylum Chordata; class Amphibia; order Anura; family Myobatrachidae; genus Crinia; species Crinia signifera. The sequence continues at coordinate 204,400,428 of NC_139217.1, read as the reverse complement.
GCATCCACCCCTTGCTGCTCGATCCTCTCCAGCGTCACCATCATGCTCTCATCCCATGTCTCCTGTGGCTGGGGCTGGGGGTGTCTTCTTGGTGGAGGCTGGACCACTTGCTCCACCTGTGGCTCTGCAGAGGAAGATGCTGCCGGTACATCCTGGGTCTCTGCTTCTGCTAGGATAATAATTGAAAACAATGTCACCATCACATACGCACTAAAAAATCTCTTTCAAAATACAATGCATTACTGTGACTTACCATCAAAAGCAGCATCAAAGACCTCCGCCGGGAGCTCACTGTCCATATTGGAGATCCCCCTGACCTCGGCCACATCAATGACGTCCAAGGCGTCCTGCTCCAGGGGGGTATACTCCAAAGTATCGGGCATAGGACCTCTCCCGGTGGACATGCTGTGGTTGTACCGGTCAGTCATCTTCCTCTTCAGTGTACTTTTGAAGTCGGTCCACCTACAAGTTTAAAAATACAAATATCACCATGAGATATGTGCACCACTGTGCTAGTGAACATCATGACTACGTTACATTTCCTAGTGTGGGTGATCTTATGTTTTTTATCCATATGTGTCCCACACACACATTAATGTCTCCATTAGGAGGCATTTCAGTGTCTCATCTCATTCATTAGGCCACTAAATGCACATACATAGATCACTATGCAGAAATGACATCATCCCTGGCCAAATTAGGCACCTCCACCTGTTGTGAAACTACACATTCCACCATAGCTTGACAGTGTGGTTATTATGGAGTCATTTAACTATGGGATGGCATACTGGGATGTGTAGTTTCTCACCAGCTACATGTGCACAGTTTGCTCATTCTTGTTTCAGTTGCATCATATGGAACATGTAAAGGTGGCCATACACGTTACAATTATTGTATTCAATATTGCATCTCATAGCATATCGGTTTTGCGATGAGATCAGATTAGATGAGATCTAGTACAAAAAGTATGTGCTGCACATACTTTTTGTACTCATCGCTAAACCGATATGCTATGAGATGCGATATTGTATACAATATTGTATACAATAATTGTAACGTGTATGGGCACCTTTACAACAACTCTTTCCAAAACACACTTTCTCTTGTCCCATCACATACTTCACATACTTCACATGAGCAGAACTGTGCCCATAACCTCACATCACACCAATGGTGCATGTTTCATATATCAATGTGGGTTATTAGACATGGTTGTGTTCACATGTGACATTGAAGTGTAGCACTATCTACAAACACACCTTTCTATTATTCTCAAAACATACATGTAACATATGTACACACATATGACATTATCAGGGGGACAAACACACTTGCCTTTTCTTCACCGATAGCCAATCTCTGACCACTGGTGACACCTGGTTCACTTCCTCTGTTATCTTGTCCCAAAGGTTTCTCCTTGCACTGGCACCCGGCTTCCTTATTGGCAATTCTATCCATTCACGTGCTCTGGGCACTAAAATTCTTAATTCTGCCTCTACAAATGCAGGGTTTCTCTTTTTGGAGGTGGTATCCTGCTCAGTCCTCACCCTAGATGTTGCAGCTCGTTTTCTGGTGGCCCCAGTTCTCTCACCATGCACCTGCTGGGTCACACCTGTTTGGAGAGATGCAACCTCTTGTTCTGGCTGGTTGCTTGGCCCTTGTGGAGCTGGTGGAGGTTGAACAGGGCCTGTTAGTGAGGGGCCCGCTTGGTCTGGCAGGCTACCTCTCTCTTGAGCCCTCCTTCTCCGCTCCTGTTCCCTCTTCTGTAACGCTTCAAGCAGGGATTCTGCTTGTGCTCTCTGCAGAGCGTCCTCAGCTGCGGAATCGTCTGAGTTAGACATGTTTGCAGCAATTCTGGCCTGCATCTGACTGAATATTTATATGTTAATCTCCCGCCATGAACAAGGGGGCGTATATTTTTCCCCGCAATGTACTTGCTAATTTACGCCGATATTTCCCGCCGATAATTGCCGCTTAAATTACGCAGGTCTCCACGCACCTGATCAATCACCTGTATATGCACATACACAGGTTGTGGAGCATTGTGTGCTACATCGTGAAATGTGTGCACCTGTCATTCCAATGATGAGTGTTGTCAGCTGGTATCTGTTTGAGTTCGTGTATGCTTTGTGAGTCACATTTCAAAACATCACGTTATAATGCTTTCCTTACATATGTAATGAGTCTGAAATTGTCATACACCAACATGTTGCATTGGGCCCCTTTTAGCAGCGTATTTATTAGTAGACGCTTGCGTGTATTCTTTTTCGCACACTGTATATACAGTTCCTCTCTATACATTGAATGCATGCTGTTGGTTATGGTGTGTGTATATCGGAACGGTCCGCGTAAGTTTCTATTCGCATCCAGTTTGTTCATGTAAGAAGGATTAATAAAGTTAATACTAAACAAACAATTTTTTACACCAATCAGCAAGCACCAAAAGTTATATATGTACCTGCAATTAATAACTGCGCCATTGCCACTATGACTTCAACCAGGGCTAGGGCGTTTTCTACCCAGGAGCTATTGGCCTTGGTTGAGGTCATGGACCGCCGCCTGGGGCCCAGGGGCCCTTATGTGTCAAATCTTGACAAGCGGCGGGCATATAATGCTGCCCGGCGGCTAATTTTCGCCCGGACCGGCGTCAACAGAAACCTGGGCCAACTTGAGCGGCGCTGGTCTGACCTGCGCCGGCGGCAGCCAGTGTTGCTATGCTCACTTCGCCGCCATATTGCCCGATGTAAGTTTTTATTTACTAGTATGACTGCGTTTTTTTGCAATGTTTTCTGTACTTTTTATAAATATGTTCCTGAGTATGGGTGTGTATATGGGTGTATATGGGGTGTATAGGGGGTGTATATGGGGTGTATAGGGGGTGTATATGGGGTGTATATGGGTGTATAGGGGGTGTATATGGGGTGTATAGGGGGTGTATATGGGTGTATAGGGGGTGTATATGGGGTGTATATGGGTGTATAGGGGGTGTATAGGGGGTGTATATGGGGTGTATATGGGTGTATAGGGGGTGTATAGGGGGTGTATATGGGGTGTATATGGGTGTATAGGGGGTGTATAGGGGGTGTATAGGGGGGGGGTTAAGTAGTTGCTCAGTTTTTGGGTGTAGCATATCAATTAGTTTGCATGATAAATGTCTGAAATATAACAGCAATGATAATGTGGAAGATTATGAGCATGACTAATGTGAATTTTTCTTTCCCCCTTTTTTATGAAACCCAATCTTCGATTTCTATGCCATCAACATGAACATTTCAGCACGGGCAAGAGCCCGCATAGAAGCCCGGGAGCAGGCAGCCCGTGACCAGGCAGCCCAGGAGCAGCCGGAAGAGGAGGAGGAGGAAGAGGAGGAGGAAGAGGAGGAGGAGGAAGAGGAGGAGGAAGAGGAGGAGGAAGAGGAGGAGGAAGAAGAGGAGACAATGGGTCAAGCTGGGGCCCACCAAATGTCCCCATCCCCTTCCCCCACCCCCTCCCCAACCCCCACCCCCTCCTCAACCCCCACCCCCTCCCCAACCCCCACCCCCTCCTCAACCCCCACCCCCTCCCCACCCCATTTCCAACCCCCCTACACCTCTCCACCACCCACCCCCAAACCTCTCCAATCCCCACTCACACCCACTACCAGCATCCAAAGTCCAATCCCATCCCCCTTGCTCCTGACCCCCCCAACCACCGCACACCGAACCAGCGGTGACCAGGATGGCTCAAGTAGCCGTAAGTAAATAATGTGTCTAATGTTTACCTACACATTTCTACACATAAACAATCACAACAACCACATATGTGTATCCAACATCAACATTAGTTGCAACATATCACTGCAGGGCGACCATGAGGTGTGGCCTGTCCTTCTCCAGGAACAAGGGTCCCCTTGGTGGTTTTTTTGAGTGTGGCCATGCCTCACCCCTTGAATAATTGACATAACAGTACATCCAATGAGATATCCGACATTAGTGGTGTTGTAGTTATGTGGCTCCAGGTGTTGGGTAACTCCAGTTCCCAGCATGATGTGCAACATAAATTTATAGATTGTTTTGTTAATAGTGTGTGAGGCCATGCGGATGCATGCTTTACAAACATAGCTTTAGGCCTATAATTTGTACAGCAATGTCCTAAATTTAAAATAGTAAGGAGTGCTTAAGCCGCAACAATGTCATAACCCTTAAATAGCACAGCCTAATTGTGAGGTTAGAGGAGAGTCCCCCAAAACCAAACTACCAATTGGGATACAGCATACATTCATCCAAGAAGGAGTAATTTAATTAATGTTATTTACTATGTACAGTATGTGTGTGTTAACATATTATTTTTTAGTACTGTGTTTACAGCAGACCCATCTTCAATGTAGTTTAAAAATGTATGTGGCCTTCACACATAACTCACAACTTTTTATTATGTACTAATACAACAAACATTTGTGTATGTTAAATATTAATTTTTTTTTTTTATCCCTTCACTACAGACACTGAACAGCACCAGGAGGAGGTGGCCAGAATCATGAGGGAAATGTTCCTGACCCTCCTCTATTTATTTATTCTTTTTGGGCAACTGGAGGCCCTCATTTAATTTATTTTTATCCCCCCCCCCCCCCCCTTATTATGTTTGTTACAAATAAAAGTTTCGATTCTGTTAGAAATTGCCTGTGTTTTTAATAATAAATATGTTAGAGGGCTTGTAAGGGTAGGTACATACAGATGTGTAATGTAAGTTATATTTGTAATTTGAGGTGAGGGGTAATGATTGATGTGTGAATGTGTGTGTTTTTGAGTAAAATAACACATAGTGAAAATGCATGAATGTTTAATGTTGTTCGATTAAAACATCACACATAACATCAGGGTAGGTATACATGTTACACATTTTGGACAAACTAATTATGGACATAATTTAGTACATATACAGAAACACCAACATAACTTGATTTAAAAGTAACAGCAATATGGGGACACATAGATAGTGATTAAAATGCCACATTAGAACATAACAAATATACATGTAATGAGGGTTAAAATGTTGTTTTATTAGGGTCTTTATTAAGGTAGACAATTGAGTTAATAGAAAACAATAATTGAATAACAAATAGAATAATTAATTAATTGACAGAATTGTAGTTGAAAGGCAAGATTTGCAGGTCCATATATGTGAAGGGTATGCCAGCGTACACGGACGTACGCTCACTCTCACGAGCGGTGACATAAGCTGAGTTTTCCATTGAAAACAATAGCGACCCGTCCGTGCAAGCTGGCGTACGCTCAGATTTCCGCAAGAAGTCGGCGGGAAGACGGACGAGAGACGTCCGTAAACGGTGGCGTACGCTCAGTTGTACGCCAGTTGTCGGAGTGTAAGGGCTGGCCCGTCCGTGTACGTTGGCGTACGCTCAATTGTACGCCACTCCCCTTTGACGTTGTTTCTGGCCGTACGTATGCGGCTGAGTTGTGGGTGGACTTAACCCCAACGGCCGCGTACGGATAGCGTACGTTGTTTTGGAACGTACGCACGTTTGGCCGCTACGATCAGAATAAGCTCCTTTGTCAGAAAGAATGAACCAAAATAAGGCCCATAGTCAGCAGCGCAATTTACACCATTTCTCTCTTTTTCCTTTGCAAATTTCATTGTGGGTGCTATCTGCAGCAGCTGATATATATTGAACTGTTCATATGATGTGTCTTTGGCTTATTTGACTGAAACTTAAGCGCCGGGGATCTTGCCAGCTGTGACTTGGCTCGCTGCCATCTTTCAGTTGGCAAAGAAACCTTCTTAGTGTTCATTCTAGCCCCGCTTTGAGAACCCATGCATTTCCCGTTCCCTGCCTGCGGTCACACTATCTGCTGTGGTGTTTCTAGCACAGGTCTGGTTTGCGTACCAGTGCTAATATACAGACCACACTGTGCTAGAAGCACTACAGCAGACAGCGACACCCCAGGCAGGGAAGAGGAACTGCATGGGTTGTCAAAGATAGTGGGTGCTAGAATGAACACTATACAACTGTCATGTTTAACCCCTTCACTGGCAATCCCAAGACTTTTCCGGGCTATGCCCTAATGCCCAGGCTGGCAAGCCCGGAACATTCTCGGGATTGCCAGTGATTAGCGCCAGTGCTGCCCGGCTCCCCCCCCCCCCGTTACATTACATCCTGCGGTGCCAGCTTATGACAAGCCGGGTCGCAGCATGTAGGGACGGGGAGTCGGGAAGCAAGGCCGGGCAGCGGCTGATTGACGGTTCAGTGGCACTGCCCGGACCCGTGGAGACAGTGGTTGGATTTTTTTAGGGAGCGCTCCCCATAAAAACTTGCCCAGCTCCTTAAAAAAAAAAAACACCACTGAAGGGGTTCATCTAATGCTTGTGCCGTGTGATGGAGACTTTGGCCATACCTTCCAAATTTAAATCTCATTGATTGGAATGCCCAGAAAGGGGGCATGGCCTCATATGGATGCTGTGTTCGGAAGCCACAGACCCTTTTTTGTCACGAGTGCGGTGTAATCTCTGGTTCACTGAAAAGACGCTGTACGCATGTGCACAGCATCTATTCACAGCATCTGCTCTGCTGAGGGCAGGGGGGACTCCTAACTGCCCCCCCACCCCCACCCCGCAGGACACTGCGGACCCCAGGTGGGACGCGGGACAGTCACAAAAAAACTGGAATGTCCGGTGAAAATTAGGACAGATGGAGCGGTGTGGTAAGGCAGAGCCTTTCCTGTCATACAAGGGGCAAGAGGGGCAACCTGTTACCAATGGTAGTTCCGCCTCTGAGCAGCACCCTTTTAGAGGACAGCGTAATGTCAAATGAACGTCTCGTTTTTCGTATAACTCAAATGTCATCTCATGCTTTTCAACATATGTAAAACCTTCACCTTTATAACCAGCTTGAATATGTAGTGGATTCATGGGGAGTGTTATCCTGCACAAACACGGTTTTTGTTTTAGTAATAGTTTAATTTGTTCCTATTTTACACTTATATTTAGAACCAGGTGATCGTAATTTGTTTAACTGCGGGTTTCCAAGGCATGGGGACATTACAGTTCTGCTACTTGTGGATGTTTATTACAAATTGCTTTAAAGTAATGCACTTTGTTCCGCTTTGAGCCCTGGTGGTCAGCACTTGATAAATTAGCATGGTGCTCAGCTTCCCAGAGTTTTGGGCTGACCTAGGATCCCTCCAGGAGGTCGCCTGCAGAGGGGAGGCTGCAGCTACCGGCATCACTCATCCCAGCACAGCCCGTGTGATGGTCACAGCAGTCTGCTGCTCATGTGGCGGGGAAACTCGGCCTCTTGACCACTGGCACTGTACAGATGTACCGTGCTCTTTCACAGGTATGCCGCCCGTACTAATGCTACCCTGTAGTCAGTGTGTGCCATAGGGATGCAGCAGCCGGGGAGGGCGTTTTCGGAGCTGCGCTGCTGCTTCCATGGATTTAAGTTTGCCGCCTTTCCCATCCTACACTTGGGGGCGAGGGAGGGGGCAGTGATCTATAATGGTATAGCAACGGCATTCCTCGCCGGTCCGAACTCTATTTTCGCCGGTAACCCGCTACACTGAGGAGCCATGGGATGGGTTATATATAAGTTTTGCCGGCGCCGGTCCCCCCTCCCCCACACATACCCACCGGAGACCTTTATTGTGCAAGTCGCCACCGTGTTTACGCTGAACGTCCCTAGCTTTATATTTGTGTTCTGTCTATGATGCCCTGTTGTGGCGGCGGCTGATGGCTACACACGTTCTGCCACTGTCGGGTTTCCCTCTTTAGAATATTCACTCATGTGATGACACGTGTAGCTAAGCACACCATGGAACCGGATATATTATAACCGTGACCCCAGCACTACGTACACGTTTGTGGGGGGGCTGTTCCCGTCAATGGCCGCTGCAACCGGCTAAATAAAACCGCATGGTGCAGGGAGGAGGGACACAAAATGCCGTGCGCTACGTGATAGACTCTCACACACAGAGGCTGAGCCGCTCACTATTGTTATTGTTACCATCTTTCAAAATGGCCGCTAGCTAGCCTCGCGATACTGGGGGGGTCGACAAAGCGCCACCGAGATGCCCGGTTTTAAGAGCAGCACAACAATAGCGGAAACGCTACGGTCCCGCCTCCAACTCTTCTCCTCTTATCAGCGCGTTACGGCGTTGGGAGATGAGAGCCAATCAGCGTCGTCCGGTGGCGGCGGAAGGATACGCGCGCTGTTTGCTGCCGGAGGAGACTGGAAGAGACGAGAGAGAGTCTGAGAGCGTGATGGAGAGGAAACGCTGGGAATGCTCGGCTCTTCCCCAGGGCTGGAAGAAGGAGGAGGTGACTCGCAGGTCGGGCCTGTCCGCTGGCAAAAGCGATGTATACTACTACAGGTGCAGCCTCGTTTCTTTATTGTTTATATATCGATACATCTGGCGTTATGTGCCTTACAAGACTTTAGGTGAGACCCTGGTGTATTTGGCGCTGACCGGCAATTTGAGCTCCAGCTTCGGTTGAAATGTTCATGGGGCCGTGGTGAATTACGGCTATTATGGTCACCGATGGCGGTAGTATGTAATATAGGCTAATAATGTCCAGATTGTACGGGGCTGCTGTCAATGCTGGCTCTGCATAAGTAAATAATGATCGTCACAGTTGATATTGACCTTCACATGCTTTAAAATAGGATGTACATCGACAATCAATGATGGGAAAGGCTCTCCATTTGACATCTAGTTTGAGATGGCTGCCAACCTGTCAGGCTGAACATCGTTTGTTCTGTCTGTTCAGCCACTCCGTTTTAACGTGAATGCATGCAGTGCTGTAGCTCAGGAATGTGCGGTGAGGTTGGTGAGGCACTGCCATGGTGGAGCCAGCGCCAACGGGCTCTGTGGGCAGCGATGGGTCTGGTTGCTTCTGCGCTGACAGGCAGGTGTGGGAGCTGCTGCCTGCATAAGCAGCAGAGACTGGCAGAGCAGCTCCTGCCTGTCAGTGCAGAAGCAACCTGACCTGGTTCTCCCCACAAAGCCCGTTAGCGCTGCCTACCCTAAGCCGCTACCAGATTGCACTTTAATATGCGTTAATATGCGATCTATCATAATTCGGCCACATGTTGTCACAGATATGCTATCCTATAGGGTCTCCCAGCACATACCCTGAGCCAGCCCCGCCTAGTCTACTGCAGCCCACAGGTGGCTCATGAGTGATGCTGCTACATGTAGCGCGGCTGCTACAAGTGTGAATTACTAAATAGCAGAGCCTGGGGGCAACTAAAAGTGCCCATACACGTTACAATCATTGTATACAATATCGAATCTCATCGCATCTCGGTTTTGCGATGAGATCTAGTACAAAAAGTATGTGCAGCACATACTTTTTTACTAGATCTCATCTCATCGCAAAACCAAGATGTGATGGGATTCGATATTGTATACAATAATTGTAACGTGTATTGGCACCTTAAGACAGGCAGCAAGGAGGCGGCATGGATGGATGGGATCCTGGCAGAGTGACAGGGGTGACTGTCAGCAGGGATTCTAGTTAGCAATCTGGGTGCACGCTGACTCTGTACTGAGCATGCTAGTGACAATGTAGAAAATACTGTCACTGTCCGCTTTAAAGGGGTACACTGAGGCAGTCTGCTGTCCCTGCTGTGCTATAACCTAATAGCTGGGGACAGAGTAGAACAGGGTACCTGTCTTAAGTTTCCAGCTGGTCGCCTCTCTCCCTGTGACTCCTGGTCACACTGGCTGTCCCCTCACTCACCGCTGTGCAGCTCCACCACCTCCGTGGTGTGTTGGTCGCTGGATCCGCTATGGCGCTGGACTGGGGGCATAAACAGTGACACTTCTGGCTGGAGGGACTTGGCCCTGAGCTCCTGCCATCTCCCGCATGATGGCTGCGTCCGCTCCCCGTTCCAGCTGCTCCCCTCTGATTCCTCTGGCTCTCTGCCCACTGGTTTGTCTCTGCAGCACTTCACACCTGCTCACTCCCCTTATCTCTGGCTCTGTCCCCTCATCTGGAGCTGAGCAGGGAGGAGGATGCAGGCAGTGACATGACCAAAGGCTCGAATGGGCAATTGCGGCAAGGAAAAAGCAGGCAGCGAGGAGCTCGGCCCGTCCGGCGACAGAAGCAATTAGTGGACCTCTGCCTGTAGAGATGCCTCAGTTACAGCCAGGGACGTGCTTTCTGCCTATATGAAAGCACACCCCTGTCACTGAGGCCGATATGATTGTCCAATCACAACTGCCTCAGTGACAGGGGCGTTCTTTCATTTAGGCAGAAACTGGCATCCCAATAGAGGGGATCGCAACAGAATCTGATAAGTATACCATGCACCTGCATTCAACCCTCCCTTCCTACAGCCTTCCCACCCCTGCAGTCTAAAGGCCCCCATACACTAGTAAGATTTGTGCCGATTTTACCCAATCCTGATAGATCGGGCTAAGAAATCGGCTCAAAACTAATGTTTGACATCCCATCCAACCTGCAGTCTCGTGCACATTGTGTCGTATCCTGCAGATTGAACCTGCTGCACTTAAAAGTGCCCACAATGTATTGGGTCTGATTCTGTAGGTGTGTGCCAGCAGTGAAGCGCCACTGGCACACACCTTTTGGGCAGGGGTGGTGGGAAGCAGCAGCAGCAGAATAATAATAATAAAAATAAAATAAAAAAATAATTTGGTCCGACTTGACCTTTGCAAAAGTTGGACTAGTAAATGGGGGCAATTA